>NW_027591730.1:0-76413 GCF_964213995.1 Mustelus asterias
GCACATTGTTTATAGCTTTAAATTGAGGGGTGAGAGATATAGGACAGATGTCAGAGGTAGGTTCTTTACTCAGAGAATAGTAAGGGCGTGGAATGCCCTGCCTGGAGTAGTAGTGAACTCGTCAACATTAAGAGCATTCAAATGGTTATTGGATAAACATATGGATGATATTGGAATAGTGTAGATTAGAGGGGCTTTAGATTGGTTCCATTGGTCGGCGCAACATCGAGGGCCGAAGGGCCTGTACTGCGCTGTAATGTTCTATGTTCTATTGTTGGGAGGCTAATCATCTCAGATTCAGTACATTTCTTCAGGAGGTCAACACTTCTCAAACGCATAACTTTCATCACCTAGAAGGACAAGTGTAGCTGGTGCATGGGAACACCTCCACGTTCCCTCTCCTGTTACACCATCCCAACGTATACCGCTATTCCTTCACTGTCATTGGTTTAAAATCCTAGCACTCCCCACCTAACAGCATTATAGAAGTATCATTAGGATATAGACTGCAGTGGTTCAAGAAACTGATCACCACCACCTTCTGAAAGGCAACTAGAGTTGCACTAGTTTTTTTTAAGAAAAGCTTATTTATTAGTGTCACAAGTCGGCTTACATTAACACTGCAATGAAATTACTACTAAAAGTAAATACTACACTTTGGCAGTAATGCCTACATCTTAGGAATGAATTTAAGGGCAGAGCCACTGTAAATATTTAAGAAAAGATTTGTTTTTGGAGATGTACATGTTTGTGCTATCCTCATTTCTTAGATTATGAAAATATTTTAAAAATCAAAGATTATGGGGAGGATTTTGTGGCGCCAGTGACAGCCCGCCATAGGCCAGCAACAGGATCTTCTGGTCCCACCATTGTCAATGGGGTTTCCCCTTGAATGCACCCCTTGCCTCCAGGAAACATAGGAAAAAGACGTGCTGGTGCATTGACCATGCTAAATTCTCCCTCAGTGTACCTGAACAGGTGCCGGAGTGTGGCGAGGAAAGGATTTTCACAGTAACTTCATTACAGTGTTAATATAAGCCTACTTGTGACACTAATAAATAAACTTTTTTTAAAAATTGAAAGATACTGCTGGCATGAATGGCCGGAATGTTCTGGCCTATATTTACCTTATATTGAGGACTGAATGGGACATGTTTTCCACCTCAGTGATCTGATACTGCCTAGAATAATAAAGCAATTGAGAGAGACCTATATAAAATGAGTTTGGGAAACTTTAATCGAGCTTCTGCTATGTATGGGCCAGCACCACAAAAATATCCCTCCTTGGCAAATTCACTTAAAGAGGCCACAACAATGATATATATAGAAGATGTCAATCTATTATACTAGAGAATATACCTTTAAAATTGCAAGGGCAAACTGTTGGCACAAAAGTCGGAGTTGTCTGTTGCATCTAATTTGCGCTGTAATGCCTAGCTAACATCACATATTTCCATGATCATCGAAAGCACTATATAGGTTATGGATATTCATTTCAGTTGGCTACACCGCTGCTTCGTGATGCAGAGCAATGCCAACAGCGCGGGTTCAATTCCCATACCAGCTGAGATTATTCATGAAGGCACACCTTCTCAATCTTGCCCCTCGCCTGAGATGTGGTGATCCTCAGGTTAGATCACCATCAGTCAGCTCTCCCTCTCAAAGTGGAGAGCAACCTATCGTCATCTGGGACTTTGGACTATTTACTTTTAATTTATTCTTTATAAATATGTGTATTTTCCTTTTTTGTAGGCCAATGGACACAACTTTATACACATGGAACATGAAAAAGCAGTCTCACTTCTTAAGAGTTTCCAGAATACTGTGGATCTGATAATCCAACGTGAGATTCCAACCTAGAACTTGACTGATTTTTTTCAATAGAAAAATGTTTAAATTAAGATTAAAACTCTTCACTGCAGCTTCCTTTGAGGAAAGCCAGGCAATTTCTTTTCCATTTTTTTGCCAATTGCTGGACCAATGGCAACACTTGTGCCAAACTTATTATAAGATACTTATCTACCAGTATTACAATGTTTAGTATTTTATCTTCACAAATTTATCATTTATGAGATTGATGTTTATGTGGTGACTTTACATCCTGTCAGCTGGAGGCTGTGAAATGGCAGGTCATTTGGTGCAAACACTTAACTATATATTATAATATTATTGACAATTATAATATATATCATTCATTCTCAGAGTGATTTTTTTTGTTAGGTACCTGAGCACCAAAAGCACACATGCTCTTTAGGTATTGCACCACCATTAAACACTGCCTCAATCTTGTATATGCCTCTTTTTTGTAGAAAGCAAAAATACATCAACAAATGCAGTCAATTGTGTACTGAGAAATTTAAAGCTATTTTCTTATCAATTAATATCTTAAAAGAATTTGGACACAAAGGAGGGTTCAACAAATGATGTTATCTGTTCCATGAAAAGCAATCAAAAATTACTCTCAGATAGGAATTCCAAGATGCTTCTGTACCCATCTACAAAACAAGGCAAAAAAGTGTCCCCCCGGCTTTTAAATTGCCTTCCTTTATACAAAATACCCAAAGCAGAAGGGAAGTCAAGACAGAGGAAATGAAATTTCCATTAGCTTCTATTTCATTGCCTTTTTCAAAAATAACTGATAGATATAAAAAGTAAAAACATCTTTATAAACACATGTTGATGAGTTAATAATTAATAGAGCTCTCAACAAAACTTTATCACTTTAAATTTTCCTCCCATTTAACATTCATGAGAAATAATTGATTTTAAGTCATGGGTGTACCACAATGGTCAAATTCTTCAGCATAATCTGTCAAGCACAAAGGTTATACAGTCGGATAACTGAAAATTGACCCCTTCTTTCCCTGTACCCACATATCAACAGACGCACAGCCCAGCACCAGAATGGAAAATATACCTTCTGTGGGTTTTCACTATAAAATGTAACATAAGCAAAAGCTTGCCCTGAGCCCAGCTGCCCTCCTTATTGACCTGTATGTGTCCAGGGAAGAAAGTGCCATGCCAAGTCTCAAGTTTGCCTCATTGTATGAAGTTAGATTTGAACAGTCAACAGATATATAAGTGATACAGCCCACAGACTGAGTTTACTGGAATCATTCTGGGCTCTTTAAGTAGGAACAGGCAATAACTAAGTGTGCTTTGTAAAGATACATGTAACTAACATTACCGCCAAATGTAAGCTTCATAATGTGCCTCAAGCATATTATTATAAATATTGCATCCATTCTCTTTCATTTTACTTAAAAATATCTTTGCTAACATTTTCTGGTTCGGTGAATATTCCTTCAGTTTATAATTATGGAGAATTAATTGCGCTGAGAGTTGGAGTGTCATTTTCCATTTTATTAAAAAAGAACTTAGATGTTTTGATTTTTAAATACTTTTGGAAAATATGTTTTTGATATAGTGTCTCCTTCTCTCTGCTGTATTACTTAACTATATAAATAATATTCTGATTCCAGCAGATGACTTAGCTAAATCAATGCGCAAAGGGATTAAACTTGGATGATCAACACATTTCGCAGAGCTTAACAGCTTAATATATAATTGAAACTCTAATTAATTTTTTGACAAGTGCCAGTTTATATTGTAGTACCTGAGATTTAATAACAATGTACAATTTTATAAAAAAAAGAGAAATAATCATTTTAAAACAGCTCCCCCAGTCGGATGAGGTTAGTGAAAGGGAACTGGGCAAGTTTATTGACAGTGTATTTATCAAGTATTCCAAAAGTAAATCTTTCAATTTATAATCCATTAAAATGAATATGCAGTGTGTTTAGTCAGTTAGAATACGCAAAATATGTTGCAAAGCATATACTCAAAATTAACCCTTTCAACACTAATATTATGGCAATAAAGATACTCACATCAATTACTTTTATACTAAGTGAACAATTCAAATACTAAGCTCACAACTCAATTAAAATATTTATATTTTTTCCTTATTGCCACTATTGTCCCACATTCTCTATCTGTGATCCGTAACCATTTATTAAATCTAATGTGACTGGCACCATGGCTCAGTTGGTAGCAATCTCACCTCCTGAGTCTGAGCCCCGTCCGGCAACTTGAGCACAAAACCAGGCTGTCACTCCAGTTCAATCCTTAGTGCTACAGTTAGAGGTGCTGTCTATCTGATGAGGTTAAACTGATGCCCTGCCTGCCCTTGGAGGTGGATGTAAAAGATGGCACAAATCTTAGAAATAGTGGGGGAATTTATCCCGTGTCCTGGTCAATATTTATCCTTCAAGCAGCATCACTAAATCACAGTACATAGTCATTATCATGTTGCTGTATGTGAAAGCTTGCTGTGTACAAATTGGTTGTCACTTATCTGATGCTGCAACAGTGACTACACTTCAAACGTACACATCATTGGTTGTAAAGTGTTTTTGGGCATCCTATATAAATTGCAAGGTTTTCTTTTTATGATTTAAATACTTAATATTCCCTTTTTCTTCTTTATCCTTGCTCTTGTTCTTCATTTTAGCAACTAGAAGACTTGTAACCTGAGAGTGCCTGGGCAAATAAAAAGAAAATTGGGTGGGGGTGGGGGGTGGTATGCCAGTGTTGTGATGGGTTAAATTTTGTTTGTTAAAGGATGAAAATAAATCAATCCCCATGGTTAAGAATTAAATGCAGTAATGATTAATTTTTCACAGACCAAACCTAGTGCGCAATATTTCCTTCAATGTATGAGGCTGCTGCAGCTTCAGATTTCTGTCATTACTGCAGTGGCGATTAATTCACATCCGAACATCTTCTTTATTCAGTACCCAGCTACACAGTTTTTAATAAAGCAAGTATCTACAGTTTTTTATTTTGCTAATTTAAGATATAATGGGCTTAAGTCTACTACCTCGATTTTAAGTCTACTATTGTAACTGCATGTACATCAATAGTTGATACAATTTATTGCCTTTATGGAAATTCACTGTAGGTACAATTGCTTATGCATAACCAACAGCAAACAAATACATCAGTAATATAATCCATGCCACCAGAATGTACGCAAGGTTAAAATTATACTAAAATTGTAATTTATTTTCCAAATTTCCAAAAATATGGTGCTTTCAAAATAGTCTTAATTGGCTCAAACTACTCTTTTTTTGCTTTTCAAGGTGTGCTGAAACAGAAGTATGATTTTAAGTATCTCAGTTGCTTCTGTTCAGAGCTCTTACGGCCAAAGGTGTCTTTTATTTCACGTTCCCTATTTTGCTCTGATGCAGAATTCTTTCTTACAGTTTTAATACTGTAATTGCTAATCATCAACTTCTAATTGAAAATAAAAATTCCCACCAATATATTGCTTCAAGGCTATTTTGAGTAACATAACGGGACATGATCTGTGCCCGTAACACTCGTGCTGGACTCCAAATTTTAGTTAAGCCATGATTGGTCATTGAAGGATGACGCAGGAAGAGTGGAAAAATATTACTGGATCAATTCATAGAAGTAGGTTCTCTTGCATGGGGAGTAAGAAGGTAAGGGAAGGGAGTAGTACTGAATTCTAGCTTGGGCAACATCCCATAGGTGGGTAGGTCAGGAATGGAGCTCCTAAAGTGCATGAGGCAGCATATCTGTTGTGCATCATGGATATGGGATGTCAGATAGGAGGCAAATAACACATGGGTCACATCATGAATAGCACTAGATTAGGTATTACAGAACAGGTTGCATTGTAAAAGTGAACCCTTATGTAAAGCTTTGTTGATGTACAAGAAAAACTGTCACTCTTTTGTATGTGTCAAAATTCATAACTGAGAAAAAAAACAGTAAAATTTAGTCTCTAACTGCAGTATTTTGTAAATAACTGTCAATGACATTTAAATAAATTTTAATCATTTAGATTGTGAATGTAAACATCTGCTTCTGCAGTCAAAAATATTTTATTGGACTTGAAAGCTGCTTTATGTGCAAAAAGGAAAAAAAAACTTTACAAGATTTTACAGTTTTTAGTTTCACAGACTATAGTGAAGTTGACAAACTTGTTTGTTGAAATGCACATGCAAGTCTAATCCTTCCAATTTTATTTATGTATTGACACTATTTTATTGGTACAGTGTATATTGTGTTCAGAATGCATTTTGCAGATTCTGTATGTATATATTTGGAAAAGTTTTACCAGAGATTAAAAGAAATCAAACCACTCATTCCAATGTGAGTGCAAAGTATAACAGAGCTATTTTTCGGCTTTGAAATTCTGGGATTTTTTCTGTATTAAAAAAAGTGTTTGAATAATGTATGAAGTCTCTTTAATGAACAAATGTTAATTTAACTTGTCACACACTTGTAAATATCTCTTGCTAAATGGATTTATCATGCCGACGCTGTGTTGCGTAAGTCTCATTACTGAATTTCATAGTTTTTTAACTCCCAATTTTTAGGTTGAATTAATTAATTCTTAATGTATTAATGCTATTGTCAAAATATAAAATTGTGTTCATGATTTGTTTTTCTGGAGCAGCCAATAGTGATTTTTGTTCATTGTCAAATCATACCAAAATTGATAGCTTTCCATAAGAACTAAGATTTAGGGCGCGATTCTCCCCAAAAAATTCTAAATGTTGAATCCGCGTAAAAACTAGAGTAAATCCTGCGGGTTTTTTCAGCAAGAGTTTCAAAATGAATCTCCCACACACTGTGCACTGCAGAGTACCTCAGCATGAATATTCCCGCTGGAGAGGCCAGCCGCAAAGCACCGAGTGGCACACTGCACATGCGCCGATCTGTCAGCGCCGAGATCAGCGCATGCACTGCCAGCCTCCCCATTGCTGGCCAGCCCTGCGACCCCTCCCCACAGCCCAATTGCTGGCCTGGACCCTAGCCCAGCCTTCACCCTACACCCTCCTCTGTCTGCCCCGATGCCCCTCCCCCGTTGGCCAGCCCTGGTCACTGGCCTCCCTCCTTCTGTCCTGAGTGGCAACAGGACCCTCCCCCCCCCCCCCACCGATAGCTTTCCAGAGGCTCCACCTCCTTGACATTGCCCAATGGACAGTGCCAGTGTGCCCCTAGACATTGGCACTCTGCCCATTGGGCAGTGCAGCACTGCCAAGCTGGCAATGCCCAGAGGGCATCACCCCAACCCCTCTGGGGGGGGGGGGGGGGGGCCTCAAGTGCCCCCCTTCACTCCAGCAGGGTTCGGCTGCAAGTGGGGAGCTATACTAAAAACCGTTGGAGTGAAACACTCCTGGACTTTGGGGGGTGGTGTGGGGGGGGTGATGAGAAGAGAGATGGAGTAGGCCTGGAGAGTTCAGTCCCAGGCCCACTAATGATATTTAAAATAGATGGACATGGTTATTTAAATAAATTATTCAGCTCCGCCCCAATTTCTGGCACGGAACTGATGGTGCCAGAGTTACGGCTAGCGGAGATGCACGGAGGTTGTGGCGCCCAGTGGGAGCCCGCAAAACAGCCTCCGCTTGAGTCTCTCGTCCCGCTGGGCTACAAAAGCAGCGCAGTGAGATAGGAGAATCACCTATTCAAAGTTTACAACATTTGCTAGAATATGGTTCAGTGGACCTTAGCAGCTCTCTCCCATGCCTCTTTACTGCCATCCTTGTAAAGATTGCCAAACTCAGCATAGACTTTTGAGTGTTCCTGCTCTAAATGCCTCAGAGCTGATAACATTACTTTTAGCTGTTGGGAAACTAACGAATACAGTTAGATTCGGTATAAAACAAACTGCAACACAGATCAAGTCATATCTGATCATTTATTTTGAAAGTTAAAACATAATGTGTTCACATAAAAGTCAAGAGCACCATTGACTGGAAAATGTGTGCACATATATCACAAATGGTCGAATAATCGGTCCTAATGAATTTTCCAATTATACAAACACAAAGGAATAACTGCCAAAAGCTCAATTAAGCATGGAGATTGAAACAATAATATAATGCAAAATATTGAATGCTGACAGAATTCAGGGAAAAAAAAGCCCCAGCCAGATTTGTGTAAGAACATGACTTAATATACTCCAGAATTCAATGTACAAAAAAATTAGAAGCACTTCTGCCCTGATAGTTACAGAAAAAAATTAATGGTTCAATTCAGGCATAAAATGATTAGTAGTATTCTACATTAGAAGGATTCAATCATGTGCTGCAGTGAAGTACACTTATGATTTTGGCATGCAACGTAATAGTGTTGACTGAGGACCTTTACCCACGTCCAATGAAAGTTGATACCCAGACAATTTATTTATTTAAATCATGTACATTATATTTACCGGCAGTAAACTCGAGCCAATTAAGTTCACTTTCAATCTGTAAACATGGAAATAGTCTAGAAAACACAGAACTATTTTTAATATAATAGAACAAACTAATTTTCTTCCAAAGCTTCCAAAATACTTTGTCCTGATTAAACCTTTAAACAGTTTCCACATCTTCAGAAGAGTGATCCTCCTTCTCCCAGGCACAGATTTATGTAGGAATGCGGTTTCTAAGATAGTCTAGGACTGCAGTTGTTCCTCTGGCCAAAATAGCTGCCCTTGGATTACGAAATGGGTTTCCTTCAAGGAGGAGAGTTCTACAATAAAAAATAAAGCGGCAACAAATTTGTACACTAGAGTAAGCACTTTCTTGTCATCACTACTGAGGAGAAGAACAGCTATGTTGTGGGAACACCATCACCTGCAAAGCACATATCATCTTGACTTGCACATATATTGCCACACCTTTTTTCTTACCTAACATTATACAGCTCATACAGTCAGATGCGTTGTTCTACATTATGGAACTCATGATGGACAGGGAAGAGAAGAGGCAAAACTCTGGTACAGGGTGATTCAAACAGGAAAAAATAACTAAAAAAGGCAAACACTGGAAGGTGAGCTGGAAATCTTATAATGTTTGCTCAGCTACTAGGAAACCCACAAGAATCATTTAGCAATCTCATGGTTGCCCTTGATTTCACACTCCTGTTCAGAAGTGCAAACTTCATCACAGAGACTGACAAATGGGATTGAGAAGTCAGAGGTGGGGAGAAACTATGGATCCAATACCTCAGTACCCATCTTGAGGAGTGTACTTCAGATGCTCTCATTGCACAGTATGACTTAACGTATTTATCATATAGAAAGCTACCTAAATTTCATATTCTAAGCTTTTAAAAATTGCACGTTTGATTTGACAGTTTTCCCAAATGATGGTGGCAGAATATGATGTTTTCATCATTTATCAATTTCTGACTAAAATTTATACTGTGCATCGTCTATCCTTTATTGCTAATTCAATTGCACTAGTAATTGACTCTTTATCAACTCTCTAAAAATAATTGTGCTAGTTTAAATTCTTGAAATAGAGGAAAATTATATTTCGTACCTAAATACCACCATTAACTATCTCAATATTTTCTAAACTGCATAACAAATTTCATTTCACACCACGTATCTGTGGAATTAATCATGATTTTTTTGTACATTCATTAATACCCCAGTCATGAAATCAATATCCTGCAGAGCCATTACCAGTCTACTGTGGCTGCTGTAAGTACTATCTACAGGATGCACTGTAGAAACTCACCACAATTATTTCAGCACAAGCACTTTCCTGTCATCTCCACTACTGAGAAGGACAAGAACAGTTATGTTGTGGGAACACCACCACATGCAAGGCACACACCATCTTGACTTGTACATATATTGCCACACCCTTTTTCCCACCTAACATCATAGACAAGAAGAAAACACCTCTTCCAGAGCAACTAAAGAGTAGCAGAAATTTCAGCCTGGCTAGCATCATTCACATTCCAGAACAAATATATATTAAAATAAATTGCAAATGATTTCAATCCCCAAAACTACTGAATTCTGTATGAGTAAATAAAGTTGAGTGGGAGCATCTGGTGAATTATAATAATTATCTGTACCATGTTGTCATATAGCAAACCAACTAAAACCATGTAAAAGTGATTAAATCCACATTAACAGCTTGAATTGCAATTATTCTTCTTAAAACTATCCTCTTAATAACCACAAGCAATTTCAATTGGGATTTTTAAAACTGCATTACACCTTTTTAAAGTGCAACAAGAATCAAGTGTGCTGTGGCTCAGTTGGGAGAACTCGTCTCCAAGTCAGAAGGTTTTGGGTTCAAATTCAACTCCAGAAATGAGCACAAAAATCTAGGTCAATATTCCAGTGCAGTAATTAGGTAGTGCTGCACCATCAGAAGTGCCGATGAGATGTTAAATCGAGACCCTGCTAGGTTCGTCAACTATCCCGTGGCACTATTTAAGAGCAAGGGAGTTATCTTTGTTATTCTGTCCAATATTTATCCCTCAATTAACACAAAAACTGATTATCCAATCATTATCATATTGTTGTTTGTGGGAATTTGTTGTATGCAAATTGGCTGCAATATTTCTGACATTACAACAGACTATTTCAAAAATATGTCATTGGCTGAGAGATGCTTTGTACATAAATCAGATTATTAAAATGGGAAGAGAGATGGCAGAATGTTGCAGGACAGAGGGACTTGGGTGTTATTGTACATGAATCACAACAAATTAGAGTGCAGATACAGCAAGTGATTAGGAAGATAAATTAAATGTTTGCTTCTATTGCAAGGGGGATAGGGTATCAAATAGGGAAGTCAACTTTACCGAGCATTGGTAAGACTTCACCAAGAGTACAGTGTACAGTTTTGCTATTGTTATTTAAGAAGGAATATGCATGCATTAGAAGCAGTTTGGAGAAGGTTCTCTTGGCTGATTCCTGGGATGAAAAGGGTTGTCATATGAGAAAAGGTTGAGCAAGCTTATACTCATTGAGTTCAGATGATTAATAGGTGATCTTACTGGGGCATAAAATATTCTGAGGGGGCTTGACAGGGTAGATGCTGAGAGAATGCTTCCTCTTGTAGAGGAATCTAGAATCAAGGGATCAATGTTTCAAAATAAGGGGTCTCCCATCCAAGGAGATGAGGAGAAATTCCTTCTCTGAGAGAATTGTTAGTCTTTGGAAATTTCTTCCCCAGAGAGGAGTGGATCATTGAATAAATTCAGAACAAATTAGACATTTTTTGATTTACATGGGAGTCAAAGGGGAAGGGCACAGAGGAATGTGGAGCTAAGGCCACAATCAGATAAGCCAAGGTAGTCTTGAATGGTGGAGCAGGCTGAAGGGGCTGAATGGCCCACTCCAGCTCCCATTTCTATGATATTGGTCTTTTACTTTTTCATAAAATAACAATAATGTTAAAACAGACAAGCTGGACCGATACAAACAAAATACAAAATCTATAAAAATAGCTTTTATATTGTGAAGAAAGTTCATTTTAGAACATTTACTAGTTTTACCTTAGGTTTATGCAACTTCCCAGCTCTGGTGGGACTTGCATTATGTCATTGTTCTGCATATCCAGTGTTATCAGTTTGTCAAGTTGCATCAGCTGGAATGCATCAATTGATCCCACCTGATTATTACTTATAAGAATAGTTTCCAGTGTTGGGATATGGCATAAGACATAAGGGAACTCTTTAAACCTGAGGATTGAATACAAAACATGCTGAACAGAAATTAAGAAACATATTTATAGATGTGATAGACTTATTAAAGTTTTTATTATAGTGTTTGAAAGAGCAAAATATCATAATAACTAATTTGAATAACTTGATGCGCACACCCAGCCTAACCAATGTACACTTAAATTTAACTCACTGCAGTTTTTAAAACTGATCAAATTATATTCAAATTCCAAGACCAACATTTTTGAAACTAGACCCCCCAACAGTTTGACCATCTTACTTTGATTTTATGTAACATTACAATTTATATTTATAACAAGCTGTTCTTGCTTCTCAGAAAAACTACAGGCAAGCTTTCCCAGTCCTCAATGCATACAGACAGCTGTTTCAGAGTGCTTTACAGGGTAGTGGATAGCAAGTTGACACCAAGCATGGGGGAAGAGTGGGTAAGGTTGAGGCAAAAGCATGATTGATGAAAGGGAATCTTGAAGATTTTTTTTAAATAGACCAGGTGACGTTTCAGAGGGAAGGAGTTCTAGAGGATGGGGAACAAATGGCTGAAGTGGCAGCCATGGATTGGAGAATGGAGGGGATAGCCATGGGTTTAGGGTTGGAGATAGGAAGGCAGGCATGAAGATGTGGAGCAAGAAGGTAAGGTTGTATATCCTAAATTTAATTCTTTGGGATAAAGGGGAGTTTGGTCAGATCAGTAGTGATAGGGACACATGCCTATGTGTAGTTGAAGACATGGGCTGTGGCACTTTGAGTGAACTGAATAATGGATAAACGATCCATCAAAACAAGTGTTAGATTAATCCAACTGCAGAATGGAAAGATGATGGATTAGGATTTAGGCTAGGTGCATTGGCTATGCTGAATTCTCCCTCCTTGTACCCAAACAGGTGCTGGAGTGTGGTGACTAGGGGATTTTCACAGTAATTTCATTGCAGTGTTAATGTAAGCTTACTTGTGACGCTAATAAAAAAAATTTTTTAAATAAAATTTTTAAAAAGTGATCATTGGTCCGCTGGAGAAAGACTGGGGAAATAATGGCAAAGAAGAAAATACGGGATGAATTGAACAGATATTTTGTATCTGTCTTCACTGTGGAGGAAACAAATAACATCTCAGGAATAATTGTGAATTGGGATGTGAAAGGCACGGAGGAACTTAGAACAATTAGAATCTCCAGGGAATAAGCACTAAGAAAATTATTAGAAAGAAAAGCTGACAAGTCCTCAGGTCTTCATAGACTTCATCCTAGTCTTAAAAGAAGTGGCTGCTGAGATTGGTTTTAATTTTTCGAATTTACCTAGATTGGAAAATAGCGAATGCAACTCCCCTATTCAAGAAAGGAAGGAGATAAAGCACAAAACTACAGGTGAGGTAACCTAACATCTGTCATTGGGAAATTGCTAGAATCTATGATTAAGAAGGTTTTAGCGGGGCACTTAAAAAATCTCAATGCAATCAGGTAGAGTCAACATGGTTTTGTTAAAGGGGAAATCATGTTTAACTAATTTATTGGAGTTCTTTGAGGAAATAACATGAACCGTGGATAAAGGGGAACCTCTGGTGTGGTGTACTTGTATTTACAGAAGCATTTGACAAGGTTACATTCACATTAAGAGCTTACAGTGTAGGGGGTAACATGAATATGGATAGAGGATTGGTTAGCTAATAGAAAACAGTCTTTTTCAGGTTGGCAAGATGCGATGAAATAACATGAAACGTGGATAAAGGGGAACCTCTGGGTGTGCTGAACTTATATTTCCAGAAGCATTTAACAAGGTTGCATTTAAAATAAGAGCTCGACCGTGATTCTCCTATCCCGTGCACTAATGTTTTAGCGCAGCGGACCAGAGAATTGCGGGGGGGGGGGGGGGAGGGGAGCTGCGGGATTCGCGCAAGAGTTCGCACTCTGCTAGTGTCTCCCAGTGCCAGATTTCCAGCGTGGTCTGCTCCATGCCGGAAATCAGCGGGGAGGCTAATAAATGCTATTAGCAGGCCAGGACTGAATTCTCCAGGCCCACTAGCCTCTCCCACCCCGCCAGAGTATTTCACTCCAGCAGGGATTCCACTAACTCCCCAGTTTTGGGGAACGAGCAGCCCGACCCCACTGGAGTGAAAGGGGGGCATTCGGGGTCCCCTTAGGGGGTCAGTAGGCATGAGGATGGTGCCCCCTGGGCATGGGCACCCTGGCAGTGCTAGCCTATGCGCCCAACACTGCCCAAGGGGCAAAGTGCCCATGCCCAGGGGCACCATGGCACTGCCCATCAAACAGTGCTAAGGGGGCAGGGCATATGGGGGCTGGGGCCTAGGGATTACATTGAAGTACTGTGTTAAGTTTTGGTCTCCTTATTTAGGAACTAATATAAATGCATTGAAGCAGTTCAGAGAAGGTTCACTTAAATCATAACTGGGATGGTCGGGAGTTGTGGGGTGTTGTCATGACCAAAGGTAGGACAAGCTGAGCTTTTACCCATTGGAGTTTCAAAGAATGTGATTTTACTGAAACATACAAATTCCTGAGCAGACTTGACAGGGTGAATGCTGAAAGGATGTCCCCTTGTGGGAGAGACTAGAAGTAGGGAACACAGTTTAAAAATAAGGGGTCCTCCATTTAAGTTGCAGATGAAAAGAAATGTTTTCCTTGAGTGTTATGAGTCTTTGGAACTCTCTTCACTGGAAGACTGTGAGGTCAGTGTCACTGAATGCTTTTAAGGCTGAGGTAGATCGATTCTTGACTATCAAGTGGGGAGTCAAAAGTTATTAGGGGTAGATAGAATGTGAAGTTGAGGTCACAATCAGGTCAGCTGCGATCTTACTCAATGATGGGGCAAGCTCGAGAGAACTAATGGTCCATTCCTATTCCTAATTCTTATATACTTATAATGTAAATCCATTTGTAACTGTTTGAACTGCAACCAAGATAGGAACTGGAGAGGCAATATTGTTTATTAATCTAATAAATTCATTTGTAAAACTTCCCCAATGTACAAGCAAATACAATCAATTTGTAAAATCCAAGATATCGTGCCTTTGTTCTGTTGGAAAAGAAAGGAAATCCTTCACAGCACAAAAGAAAATCAGAGGAATGCTCTTGGAAAACGTGTAGCACCTAATCCAGGTTGACATACAATTTATGTTGGATTTGTTTTAGAAAGAAATGTTGCAAAAATGCTGCATAAGAAAGCCAATTTTCTTTGCTGAACAGATTACAAAATGATGAAGCTAAGTTAATTTTGTTGCTTTCGACAAAGCGCACAATTTTAGCATTTCAGATGAAGCTCCATTCTCACAATACAAACTATTTACAACAGATAAAATACCCCATCGTCCACCATTGTTACTAAAATGTTATCTGAAGTTCGCACATAAATATACAATACCGTACTGAACATGATGTAGTTTATATTACTTTTCTCAGCACGATACAGAAACGCCGTACGTGCATACAGAGAAATTCAAACCCAGCCCAGAGAAATGAAATGGTATTATTTTAATACTGAGAAGATAGTGATATTTCATTTTCTAAGGAAAATACTAACCTGTTAAAAGAAAGGATTATAGTTTGTAATCGCTGTAGTCTTTTTATTTCCATTGGCAGTGAAGTCAAAATATTATTTCTTCAGAGTGAAAGAAAATAATGATAAGGTATTAGTGACATATGTGCAAAAAAAAAGGAACTTTTAACAAAACATTTAATTTTCACACTTCTCGAGCCCAAACCTTCAGAATTCTTTCTCAAGCAGGTCTCAAGTTTTATGAGAAAGTGACCAGTAAAACATTCAAGTGCAAAACTTTTCTTTCAGGACAAGTTAAAACACAACATAAAAACATGTTTTACTTTAAAAATCCTTAGTCATTGAATATTTGCCCATGTTGAACTTGTATAAAATTACTGATTTGCTGCACCTTCGATTATTAAAATTATGTTCCAATTCCTAATTTTCCTATCTGCACTGTATATTTAGCCTGCAACTTTTATAGTTTTGTGCTGCTAAAATTTTTCTGGAGATGGAAACCTCACTATTCTGCTGATGAGCCTGATCTCCAATAGCACTGTGGCCTAAACATCGAGAGTATATGCTTCTAACCAATTTGATTAGTGAGGGTAGACCTCCTGCTGGTGAAAGGTATTTTCCTTGCTTAACTCCATCTGCCTATGCCACTCTCTTCTGTGGCCTTTCCGACTTGCCCTGCCTTCTGCCAATGTTGTCAGTCGACATAGCTGGGAGTTATACAACTTAGCATAGGGACAGCTCTGCCTCTCCATTTTTCCTTCATTAAAGATTAACAGGTCCCCAAGTAAATAAAATGCTGTTCTACAGCAATGTGGCTGGTGGAGAGTGGATTTAGAGTACAAATTCATTAAACTACAATTTCTGAAAATGTCACTCTCTAAATAAAGTAGAATTTAGTGGGGGGAGCGGCGAGAGGGGGGGGGGGGGAGCGGCGAGAGAGAGGGGGGGGGGGAGCGGCGAGAGGGGGGGGGGAGTGGCGAGAGAGGGAGGGGGGAGCGGCGAGAGAGGGAGGGGGGAGCGGCGAGAGAGGGAGGGGGGAGCGGCGAGAGAGGGAGGGGGGAGCGGCGAGAGAGGGAGGGGGGAGCGGCGAGAGAGGGAGGGGGGAGCGGCGAGAGAGGGAGGGGGGGAGCGGCGAGAGAGGGAGGGGGGAGCGGCGAGAGAGGGAGGGGGGAGCGGCGAGAGAGGGAGGGGGGAGCGGCGAGAGAGGGAGGGGGGAGCGGCGAGAGAGGGAGGGGGGAGCGGCGAGAGAGGGAGGGGGAGCGGCGAGAGAGGGAGGGGGGAGCGGCGAGAGAGGGAGGGGGGGAGCGGCGAGAGAGGGAGGGGGGAGCGGCGAGAGAGGAGGGGGGAGCGGCGAGAGAGGGAGGGGGAGCGGCGAGAGAGGGAGGGGGGAGCGGCGAGAGAGGGAGGGGGGAGCGGCGAGAGAGGGAGGGGGAGCGGCGAGAGAGGGAGGGGGGAGCGGCGAGAGAGGGAGGGGGAGCGGCGAGAGAGGGAGGGGAGCGGCGAGAGAGGAGCGGCGAGAGAGAGAGGGAGCGCGAGAGAGGGGGAGCGGCGAGAGAGAGAGGGGAGCGGCGAGAGAGGGGGAGCGGCGAGAGAGAGAGGGAGCGGCGAGAGAGGGGGGAGCGGCGAGAGAGAGAGGGGAGCGGCGAGAGAGAGAGGGGAGCGGCGAGAGAGGGGGGAGCGGCGAGAGAGAGGGGAGCGGCGGAGAGAGGGGGAGCGGCGAGAGAGGGGGGAGCGGCGAGAGAGGGGGGAGCGGCGAGAGAGGGGGGAGCGGCGAGAGAGGGGGAGCGGCGAGAGAGGGGGGAGCGGCGAGAGAGGGGGAGCGGCGAGAGAGGGGGGAGCGGCGAGAGAGGGGGGAGCGGCGAGAGAGGGGGAGCGGCGAGAGAGGGGGGAGCGGCGAGAGAGGGGGGAGCGGCGAGAGAGGGGGGAGCGGCGAGAGAGGGGGGAGCGGCGAGAGAGGGGGGAGCGGCGAGAGAGGGGGGAGCGGCGAGAGAGGGGGGAGCGGCGAGAGAGGGGGGAGCGGCGAGAGAGGGGGGAGCCGTGAGAGAGGGGGGAGCCGTGAGAGAGCGCGAGAGAGGGGGGAGTGTGAGTGACAGAGTGTCAGAGGGAATGTGAATACATGAGTGGGGTTGATTGCGCGAGGTTGAATGAGTGTATGGGGGTGTGTGAGAGTCTGCCTTACGCCCAGCCTCAGGTTTCTCAGTCTCACCACATACACTGACACTCACCCACATACATAAATAGACCGTCTCACACTCAGTCATTTTTATTACTTGCTCTTTTTAAATTTAACAATTTATTGATATGACATTGCTGTCCTTTTGCTCAGCAATTGTTCCTTATAATCCCAATGTTTTTTGAAATTTAGTCTATTTTTGTGCCAAGTCTTATCTTTCTGAAATTTGCTCACCGGCCTCTTGAGTGGGGATAATACGCAAGCATGGACCCCGAGTGATAAGGTTTGATAAACTTTTACTGCAGAATTAGCATTGTGCAGTTTTGGCCTCAGTAACCAAGAAAATAGAGAGCTAATTTTCAATGAAAAAGATGTATTTATTTAGCCCCAAAGTTACAAATGAAAATGTAACCAAAACACACAACAGTTTGCAAGAATCCAGCATACCTAAGATCCAGATGAATCAGGTGCTCCAGTGTGCAAAGCTCTAAGGAAACAGAACTAAGCTTGTTGAAGCCAAGATTGACATCAGTGACCATGGTCTTGAGTCCTGAAATCCTGTACAATAAGATAGTAGTATTTAATAATGTTATCGGCATTTCAGAATCTTTATTTTTTTTTAATTGACTAGCTTTTCACATTTAATCTTTGTTGCACTAAATGCAATCAATTCATTTTTCTTCCCTTTTGCACTCTAATCATCCATCAATATTTTTGAAGTGGCTGTTATTCATGTGCAATTATTTGACTCAGTAAGAGTTTTAACAACACCAGGTTAAAGTCCAACAGGTTTATTTGGTAGCAAATGCCAATTATTTGACAACAGAGGGGAACAATGAATTTCTTCACCCAAAGAATGGTAGGAATGTGAAACACTACCACAGGAGTGATTGAAATGAAGAGTATAGATATATTTAAGGAAAAACTACACAAGCATATGAGGGAGAGGTAAATAGATTATTACGGTGGTAGATTCAGGTGACAAAAGATGGGAGAAGGTTTGAATGGAGCATAATAACCAACATGGACTGGTTGGACTGAATGACTTGTTTCTGAAGTTTACTTCCTATTTTCATCTCCCTAACCCAGCCATCCTGTGGTACCACTTTCCAAGGTTAGTTAAACATGAGGAATAAACCCTTCAATGGCTTGGCTATTGCTGGATAAACACATTGAGCAAAACGGGACCTGAAATATGTTCATGAATCTTACTTTTCCTTTACCATTACATATCTGAACATTGTCCCATTGTCTTGAAAAAAAGATCTACAACAGAAGAAACATCCCAAAGCACTTCATTGAGACAGAAGCAAGAAGAAATGCCAAACCAAAAGAGATATTAGAATGGTGAACAAATAGCCAAGTTAAAGAGTTGGGTTTTATGGAACCTTTTAAAAGGGTGGTGTCATGGAAAAATGGAAAATCCAGAGTCAAAGGCTGCACAAGATCAGAGGAATGCACATCTCAAAGAGACTTCCAAACTTCTACCATTCTTCCACATTTTCTGGCATGTATTTTTGTTGAACATTTTAAATTGATTCTTTATAGCAATTTGTTCACCGCCATACCTTTTAGTCTATTTACAATCAATTTTAACCAGCTCTTTCCATTCACCAGCTCTCCCATTTTATCTAAGCAATTGCCTTCATATAAGGTTAAGATTCTTGCTTGGAACTGGAATATGTCAAAATTATTATGGAATTCAATTATATTATGATCGTTTTCCTAGCTAATTAATTCCTAACTACTAATTAACTCAGCTTCATTGGATAATGGTAGATCAAAAATTGCTTTATCCCTAGTTGGTTCAGGCTATAGAATTTTTTGAATGAGCAACAGTGGGTGTACCTATAATATATGACTGTAGCTGTTCAAGAAGACAGCTCATCACAACTTTCTCAAGACCAATTAGGGATGGGAAATAAATGTTGGCCTTCCCAGCGATGTTCGCTTTTCATGAATGAACTTAAAAAACGGACTAGCCTTTCTACAAGATAAAATTAAAACGGAAGAACATTTATGCACTTATTTAAGTTGCACCTGTTTTATGCATGTTAAGAAGTAACTACAAAATTACATAAGTCACCAATAACAAATTTATGGGGATGGCAGAATCAAATGGAACATTTGCAGGGTCTACCAATAGTAGTGGCAGCAGCTTGCATTTATATTGCATCATTAACATTGAAAATTATCTTAAAGTTTCAGTGACCTCTGTTTAAGATGGGAGGCAGAAAGAAGGAAACTACAGGCCAGTTACCCAATGTCTGTGAGGTTGTAAGGAGGACACAAGGTCTACAAAGGGATATAGATAGGTTGAGCGAGCATGCAAGTATTTGGCAGATGGAGTATAGTATGAGAAGATGTGCAGTTGTCCACTTAGCAGTGGTTTGCACTGCGGCCTCACAGCGCCAGGGACCCGGGTTCGATTCCCTGCTTGGGTCACTGTCTGGGTGGAGTTTGCACATTCTCCCTATGTCTGTGTGGGTTTCCTCCGGGTGCTCCGGTTTCCTCCCACAGTCCAAAAGATGTGTGGGTTAGGTGGATTGGCTATACTAAATAGCCCCTCAGTGTTAGGGGGACTAGCTAGGGTAAATGCATGGGGTTATAGGGATAGGGTCTGGATGGGATTGTGGTCGGTGCAGACTCGATGGGCCGAATGGCCTTCTTCTGCACTGTAGGATTCTATGAAGAATAGAAAAGCAGGGTATTATTTAAATGGACAGATATTGCACAATACGATGTTACAGAGGGACCGCGTTCTTTGTACATGAATCAAAGAGTCAGTATGTAGGTACAACAGGTAATTAAGCAGGCAAATGGAAAGCTGGCCTTTACTGCAAGGGGGATGTAATATAAAAGTAGGGAAAGTCTTGCTACAATTTGTATTTGTGAGACCACACCTGGAGTACTGCATAAAAGTTTGGTCTCCTTACTTTAAAAGAGACATAATTGCATTGGAAGCTTTAAGAGAAGATTCACTAAACAGAATCCTGGGATGAAGGGTTTGTCTTGTGGCAGGTTGAAATTATAGTCACTGGAGTTTAGAAGAAGGAAAGGTGATCTTCCTGAAACATACGATTCTGGAGGGAGACAGGGAGGGTTTACAGGGTATTTGGAGCAATGGAACAGAACTTCAAAATAAATAGTTTTCCACTTAAGAAATGAAGAATTTATTCTCTCAAGAGGATTGCTAATGTCTGGAATTCTCCAGATAGCAATGGAGGCTGGATCATTGGACATATTCAAGGCTGAGTTAGATACATTTTCGATAGACAAAGGAGTCAAGGGTTACAGAGACAGGCAGGAAAATGAAGTTAAGACCATGGGATGATTCTTTCAAAAAAAATCTAAGTAACATTTGTATTTAAAAAGAAAGGGAGACAAAAAACAGGTAACTCTAGGCCAATTAACTTAACATCTGTTATTGGGAAAAAGTTAGAGTCCATTACAAAGTATGTAATAACAAAGATAATTGATGAGGGAAGGGCTGTGGATGTTGTTTATATGGGCTTTAGTAAGGCATTTGACAAGGTGCCACATGACAGACTGATACAAAAACCAAAATCATATGGGATTCGGGTGGGCTGGCTAGATGGATACAGAACTGGCTTGGTTATAGAAGACAGACAGTAGCAGTGGAAAGATGCTTTTCAGAATGGAGACCTGTAGCTTGTGGTGCTCCGCAGGGATCAGTGCTGGGGCCTCTGTTGTTTGCAGTATATATAAATGATCTGGAGGAAAATGTAAGGGATCTGATTAATAAGTTTGCAGACGATATGAAGATTGGTGGAGTTGCTGATAGTGCCGGAGATTGTCAGAGGATACAGCAAGATATAGATAGCTTGGAGATTTGGGCACAGAATGGCCGATGGAGTTTAATCCAAACAAATGTGAGGTGATGCATTTTGAAGGATCAAATTTAGGTGTGAATTATACTGTAAATGGCAGAACCCTTAGGAACATTAACATACAGAGGGATCTGGGCGTACAGAACCAAAGTTCCACAAAAGTGGCAACACAGGTAGCCAAGGCGATTAAGAAAGCATATGGCATGCTGGCCTTCATAAGAACATAAGAAATAGGAGCAGGAGTAGGCCATCCGGCCCCTCGAGCCTGCCCCGCTATTCAACAAGATCATGGCTGATCTGAAGCGAATCAGTTCCACTTACCCGCCTGCTCCCCATAACCCCTAATTCCCTTATCGATCGGAAAACTATCTACCCGTGATTTAAACATATTCAACGAGGAAGCCTCCACCACTTCAATGGGCAGAGAATTCCAGAGATTCACTACCCTCTGAGAGAAGAAGTTCCCCCTCAACTCTGTTCTGAACCAGCCCCCCCTCATTTTGAGGCTGTGCCCTCTAGTTCTGGTTTCCCTTCTAAGTGGAAAGAATCTCTCCACCTCTACCCTATCCAGCCCCTTCATTATCTTATATGTCTCTATAAGATAACCCCTCATCCTTCTAAACTCCAACGAGTACAGACCCAATCTGTTTAATCTCTCCTCATAAGCTACACCCCTCATCTCCGGTATCAACCTGGTGAACCTTCTCTGCACTCCCTCCAAGGCCAATATATCCTTTCGCAAATAAGGGGACCAAAACTGCACACAGTACTCCAGTTGCGGCCTCACCAGTGCCTTGTACAGTTGCAGCAAGACCTCCCTGCTTTTATATTCTATCCCCCTCGCGATAAAGGCCAACATTCCATTCGCCTTCTTGATCACCTGCTGCACCTGCAGACTGAGTCTTTGCGATTCGTGCACAAGGACCCCCAGGTCCCTCTGCACAGTCGCACGATGTAATTTTTCTCCATTTAAATAATATTCCAATTTACTATTATTTCTTCCAAAGTGGGTAATCTTACATTTGCTAACGTTATATTCCATCTGCCAGATCCTCGCCCACTCGCTCAGCCTATCCAAATCTCTCTGCAGACTTTCCGCGTCCTCCACGCAATTCGCTTTCCTACTCACCTTCGTGTCATCAGCAAACTTGAATACCCTACATTCAGTCCCCTCCTCCAGATCATCTATGTAAATGGTAAACAATTGAGGCCCCAGCACCGATCCCTGCGGCACGCCACTGGTCACCAACTGCCAACCAGAAAAGCACCCATTTATCCCAACTCTCTGCTTCCCGTTAGATAGCCAATCCGCGCCAACACCTTACCCCTAACTCCGTGTACCCCAATCTTCTGCAGCAACCTTTTGTGAGGCACCTTATCGAACGCCTTCTGGAAATCTAAAAACACCACATCCACCGGTTCCCCTCTGTCAACTGCACTAGTGACATCTTCATAAAAGTCCAGTAGATTCGTCAAACACGACTTTCCCTTCATGAATCCATGCTGCGTCTGCTTGATCGAACCATTCTTATTCAGGTGCTCTGTTATTTCCTCTTTAATAATGGACTCTAGCATCTTCCCAACTACGGACGTTAAGTTAACCGGCCTGTAGTTACCCGCCTTTTGTCTACTTCCTTTTTTAAACAGCGGCGTAACAGTAGCTGTTCTCCAGTCAGCCGGCACTACCCCAGAGTCCAGCGAATTTTGATAAATTACTACTAACGCATCTGCTATTACCTCAGCCATTTCTTTCAGTACCCTGGGATGCATTCCATCCGGGCCCGGGGACTTGTCTACCTTCAGTCCTATTAGTCTACCAAGCACCACCTCCTTAGTAACAGTAATTGTATTAAGGACCTCCCCTTCCACCAACTCTCGATCTCTAATATTCGGCAAACTATTTGTGTCTTCCACCGTGAAGACCGACACAAAGAACTTATTTAAAGTCTCAGCCATTTCCTCGTTTTCCACTATTAAATCCCCCCTCTCATCTTCCAAGGGTCCAACATTCACTCTAGCCACTCAGCCAAGGCATTGAGTGCAAGAGTTGGGAAATCATGTTGCAGCTATATAAAACCTTTGTTAGGCTGCATTTGGAGTATTGTATGCAGTTCTGGTCACCACATTACCAGAAGGACATGGAAACTTTGGAGACAGTGCAAAGAAGGTTCACCAGGATATTGCCTAGTATCAAAGGTCTTGGCTGTGAGGTGAGGTTGAATAAACTAGGATTGTTTTCACTGGAAAGACAGAAGCTGAGGGGAGACCTGATAGAGGTATACCAAATTATGAGAGGCTTGGATAGGGTGGATAGTCAGAGGTTTTTTCCAAGGGTGGAAGTGTCAATTACAAGGGGGCACAGATTTAAAGTGAGAAGGGGAAAGTTTAAGGGAGATGTGTTGGGGAGGTTTTCATGCTGAGAGTGGTGGGTGCTTGGAACGCATTGTCAGGGGTGGTGGTGGAAACATGCACATTAGCAACATTTAAGAGGCATCTGGATGGGTATATGAATAGGGAGGGAATAGATAGATACAGACCGAATAAGGGCAGAAGGTTTTTTTTTTAGTTTAGTTAGGGCATCACAATCGGCACAGGCTTTGAGGGCCAAAGGGCCTGTTCCTGTGCTATACTCCTCTTTGTTCATGTTATTTGTATAATCAAGCAGAATCAGCATGGCTTCCTGAAGGGGAAATCATGCCCAGCAAATTTATTAGAATTCTTTGAGGTGGTAACGAGCAGGATAGATAAAGGGGACCCAGTAGATGCAACACACTTGGATTTCTAAAAGGCATACAATAAGGTACTGCACATAAGGCTACTTAATAAGAGCCTATGATGTTAGGGATAGTATATATTAGCAGGGATAGAGGATTGGCTAATCAATAGAATAAGAAGTCTCACAACACCAGGTTAAAGTCCAACAGGTTTATTTGGTAGCAAAAGCCACTAGTTTTCAGAACGCTGCTCCTTCGTCAGGTAAGTTTGCACATTCTCCGTGTCTGCGTGGGTTTCCTCCGGGTGCTACCTGATGAAGGAGCAGTGCTCTGAAAGCTGTGGCCTTTGCTACCAAATAAACCTGTTGGACTTTAACCTGGTGTTGTTAAACTTCTTACTGTGTTTACCCCAGTCCAACGCCGGCATCTCCACATCATAATCAATAGAAGAGAGTTGGGATAAGAGGGGCATTTTCAGGAATGACAACCTTAATTAGTGGAATGCCACAGGGATCAGTGCTGAAGCCACAATTATTTACGGTATATATTAATGACTTGGACAAGGGAAGCAAATATACCATTGCCAAGTTTGCGGATAATACAAAAATAAGTGGGGAAGGCAAGTGGTGAGAATAAGACAAAGAATGTGCAGGGATATGGACAGCTTAAATGAGTGAGCAAAACATTGACAGATGGAATATAAAATGTTCACGAAAATGTGAAGTTAGGTAGGAGGCATAAAGAAGCTGAATACTATTTAAATGAAAAAAAGAGTGCAGAAAACCGCAACACAGACGTTTTTTGGAGCTCCCCGTATATAAATCACAAAAGGCAAGCAAGTTCAGCAAGCCATAGGGAAGACAAATGAAATGTTGGCCTTACTACAAAGGGAAAGGAGTATAAAAATAGCGAAGCCTTGCTGAAACTATATAAGGCATTAGTTAGACCACACCTGGAATACTGAGAACAGTTTTGGTCCCCTTATCTAAAGAACTAGCATTGGAGACAGCCCAGAGAAGACTTACTAGGTTGATCCCAGGTATGGAGGAATTTTCTTGTGAGGAGAGGTTGAGCAGGTTAGGAATGTATTCATTGGAGTTTAGAAGAGTGAGGGGCAACCTTATTGACGCACACAGGATTCTCAGAGGGCTTAGCAGGGTAGATGCTGAGTGGTTGTTTTCCCTTGTGGAAGAGTCTAGGACCAAAGGGCATAATCTTAGAGTTAGGGATCACCCATTTAACATAGAGATGAGGAGGAATTTCTTCTCTCAGAGGGTGGTGAATCTGTGGAATTCTTTACTGTGGTGGGTTGTAGAGACTGGGTTAAGTATGTGCAAAGCTAATATAGGCAGATTTTTAATCCATAAGGGAATCAAGGGTTATGGGGATAAAGCAGAAAAGTGGTGTTGTTCAGGATTATCACGTTAGATCAGTCATGATCACATTGAATAGTGGAGCAGACACAATGGGTCGAATGGCTCCTCTGCCTCATGGTCTCATGCTAGCTACTGAAAGGATACATAATTTTCTTTTCAGTTGTCAGTCGGTTCAATCCATTAAATATAATTAGTTTCTAAACATCAAAAACAAAATCACAATGCTGTAGGCAAATAAGACATACCTAGAAGGGACTTCAGTGAGCAAGTTTTTACTCAAGTTCACAGTAGTGATGGGAGCTCCTTCAGATGCATCAAATACTTCATCAGGAACAACGATGGCTTTCCTGTCACTAGATCAGGTAAAAAAAAGTTTAATTTACTACTGAATTTAAGTTGAGGAAAAATTCTGAACCTACTCATTGAAATATATAATTTAAGTTATTGCATACAATATGTCAAGCTCAATGTGCATGATTTTAGCTTAAAAATTAAAGCTTTCTGGTGCTATAGCCACCTGTCAAGACAGATATAATGTGTGTTCCCAAACACCAAGGAAATTCGTGAAGATTGAAGAATGTAAAGAGTCTGTACATCTCGGGAGGCGGCTAGAGAGCACATTGAGGAAATAAGGTTAGATCTTCTGCAGGGCGCCTTGCACTGAAATCAGTGTTGCATCAAATGCAATACTACTCTGTTCTTTAAGTATCAAGTTAATCCTCTATTTTAAATAAGAGCTCATATTATTGCAGTTTGAGTTAGTTGAGCTCTGTGGAGCCCTTTTTTCCCCATTAAGTTTGAATTTATGGAGACTCATTGCTCAGATTTTTCTGAACATAAATTTTTAAAACACAATGTTCATTAAAAGTGTTAGGCTCTCATTAAAGACCGGTAACTTTAAAAAGAAGAAAAGCAAAATCCTGGTTATTTACTAAAAGAATGAAGCCATACAAATCCACAGTTTAAAATAGAATTCTTACTATACAAGAACCAAAAGTGCAAACACTAAATACTATCTATCCTATACTCTAATATCTGAAATTAACGAGTTAAACATGAATTAACTGGCAAATTGTGGTGCAATATAAACTACAACTTGCAAATAAATGGCAGCAGGCGAATACTCAGATTTTTGTGATCACACTCAGTCACAAAATCCTTCAAACTCTCCTATTCCTCCTGAAGATTTTTAGGTCCTATCCTTATAAGCGCTAGACTGATCCCCAATCAACAGCAGTACACAACCAATTGGATTGCACAGGCAAGGTCTGCAGAACCTATTCAGTTTGGTCTGGAAGGGGAAGATTCACTAATGTTATCTACCACTACTAAAAAGAGCTATTGCAACTTATTCTCAGCTTCTGGATCTGGACTCGGTCTTCTTCAACTTACTTGTTCTGCACTGCTGGACTCAAAAACTGCTACTGCCCAGATTGGGCTGATTATTTCATTTTATATCTTTTAACCAGTTCAGTTTGCCAGAAGCTTTGATTCAGTCTGTTCCCTTAGAAGCTGGGAAAGTCAGTTTCCTTTCAATATTTACCTGTTCGGTTTCCCTTTCTGTTTTGCTTTAGAGTTCGTTTTCTATTTTTGTTTGTGCGTGCCTCAAAAATGCACGTTAAAGTTACTAACATTTATTAGTCCACACCTCAGGATTTGAGCAATGTTGATGATTCTGGAACAGCATAGCATATGAATGGGTTTGCATTTATCTTCTGTGCAATGAAAACCAGTTTCAGCCACGTGATTGCAAGAGGAGACACCAAAGTGCTGCATTCCCTTAGACGTATGAACTCTGATGACCTACTTCCTAGAATTACTTTAAGGATAGCATTGGCGGGAGAAGGAAAGCATATTGGTTTTATTCCTAATGTTGGATGAAGCACTGAAAAGATCATCCCCCCCACAGGCTTACAGGCAAATGCTCCGACCAGTATCAGACAGAGTTAGAGAAACTAGCAAATCTGAAGGTCCCAAACAAAAAATTGGTCCCCATAAGCATCCTCCTGGGTTATTTTTTTCCATGATTAATCACACATCCTGCTGATGCTGCTTTGCCTTCAACCTACCGCCCCTCAATGTCTGGGCTCACGTGAAGAATAGTGAATGGAAATGAAGTTAACATTGGTAATCTCTGAACGGTAACTCACCAACAGCCTGCAACTTGAGAAGATGAAGGGAGTAAATTGGGAAAAAAAATGCTCATCTTCAACAAATATAATCTCCTTTAAATACCTGTGCAGCTTCATCTTGTAATTCATCAACATTTAATTTAATTCAAACCAATTAATATCAAAATTCAATTGGTATCTCTGGCGATCATGTACCTAGTTAACTGCTGACTGAATATTTGTTCATATATCTAGCTACTAATAAAGCAAAAGTCTTGTGTCTATGTAAGCTCTGGCCGGGATTTTACGGCCTCACTCAACCCGATTCCCATGGCAGGCAGGGAGGTAGAATTCCGGCGATTATGTCAGTTTTTCCCCAGTTAGAAGTCTTACTTCCATATTTATAATGGAAATTAAGTAAACACGTCACACAGAATTGCACTCTCCAGTTGGTAGCGGTGTTGTTGGCCCTCAGTTTTGTTTCCCTTAGCTCCTGTACTGCACAGAAACTTCAATGCTGCATCAAACATTACTTCTCAGCTTTTCAAATTGCAGTAATTTTTGTCACTATTATATGAAAAATAAATAAGGAAAGGACCTGAATTTAAAGTGGGGCTAAAATATGTTTACATTCACTGGACCAATTACAGTTGTAGCACCTCAGTTATGTCTCTCTTGGTCCAAGAACCTATTGAGGCCCATAAGTGGTCAATTAGTGGCCATTGAAAGGCCTCATCCTAACCACACTGCTATATACTCAACTGGGGGAGCGCCCACGCCGTGTGGGAAACCCAGTAGCCGAAGCTGCGCAGGCTGGTGTTGGGCAAGATCGCTAATATTCTAATAATGTGCTTTAGTGCCCCTCTTGTTTTCATTTTATCCACAATTAATTCAGTACAATTACAAATTTCAAAAATTTAAATTCTAAATTAAATTTGAACAAGTGTAGTTGTAAGGGATGGCAATCTGAACAAAATTCCAAAACATAAATACGCTAACTTCTCCAATTCAGAATCTATTGTTTAGAAATATCAATTGTCTGGAAATATTTTCAGCAGATTCAAGCAACTCATGGACGCATCACTTGACTACTCAGGAGCTGCAACAAATCGAGAAGGGGTGTGCTCAGTAAAGAAAAAGAACATTTAATACAGCAGCGCAGCAGGCCGGGAGACATCAGCGGAGGCTGTTTCACGGGCTTCCTGTTGGGTGTCAGTCTCCACAAGCCTCCGCGACTAAGATTTCCAGTGTAATCAGCTCCGCGCCGGAAATCGGTGAGGAACTGATTACAATATGGAAATCAGCATTTACATTTCATTAGCGGGACCAGGACTGAAGTCTCCAGACCCACTAGCGTCTCTCCTCCCCCACTGGGAGTGGTTCCCTCCAGCAGGATTTACTCCTGCTCCCCAATAATGGGACCAGGCAGCCCAACCCCACTGGAGGGAACAGAGGCCATTGAGGCCCACCTGGGAGGTCAGGGGTAAGGGAGGAGTGCCTCTTGGGCAGTGGCAGCCTGGCACTGCCCAAGGGGAAAACTGGCAATGCCCAAGAACCTTGGCACTGCTCACCAGGCATCGGACAGTGCGAAGGGGGGAGGGCCAGAGGTGGCGATCGATGGGGGAGGGAAAAGACCCGCTGCCACTCTGCATTGAGATGACTGGGAGAGGGGAGGAGGAGGCAATTAGGCTGGCCAGCAATCTGGAAGTCGGCAATGTGGGACCACTGCGCATGTGCGGAAGTTTGCGCTGAAAGATCGGCACACGCGCAATGGCCCACTTAGTGCTATGCTGCCGGCCTTTCAGGCAGGAATAGGCCCCTCCCACTGATTTCCAGAGTACATCACACGGAGGCACTCTGCAATGCACACAGAGTGTCAGAGATTAATTCTGGAAATCACACTAAAAAAACTAGCGGGATTTACTCCCATTTTCCCGCACATTGAGGGCTTAGAATTTTTGGGGGAGAATCTTGGCTAGTATTTTTGAATGTTTTGGAACAAGTAGTGCAGATATCAAGTACATTCTTAAAATGTTAAACTTAACTCAACAGTTGTGTTTCTTTAATTGCAAGATGAAAGGTTCATTATTTCAATAAGTAAAACATTTCTTTGCTGCATGTTGTTTTATCATTGTTTCATGTTTCCAGTAATATTAAATTCCAATATTATTCCATAAACCACAAAGAACTGGCAAGATTACAGTCGATTTGCTTTGAGATTTCCCCATGCAAATAGTGTGGTAAAAATGTTTCTTCAAACAATATTGCAAAGCCTAGCTTAACTTAAGTGTTATTTATGCTGATAAACTGGCTATTAACTGGTATAGCAAAAGATGCATAAGTTTAAGAGCAGATGAATAAATCTGCATTGAAAAAATATAGGAATCTCAATATTGCCAAATGTAATTATTGTTCCTCAATGACATACCTGTATTCTAACACTTTCTGTGTTGCCATGGCATACATATTGATCATAGACTCACTTGGAAGAGTCATAGCCGTTGCTGAAGAACTGTCATCTTGGCCAGTTGGTTGTTCTAGCCAAAAACAAATCAAATCAAATTTATTTTTGTGCCGCTAGTGCATCTATATGAAAAATGAGTTTGCCACTTATTTTCACACCGTTTTTAGTTTTCCCTGCCATTCATCACAGTCAGGTCAATTTATCAGAAGTTGGTCAAGGCTGGACTTCTTTATGACAAATACATAGAATATAAATGTGAAACATACTGCTCTTAAGCTTGCTTAACCTGTCAAATTCTGGCATCCTTCTGGTGAATCTGCATTATACTTCTTTCCCTGAGGCGCAATGTCCAAAACTGAACACAATACCATAAGTGGAGTCTGATCAAGTCTCTCTAACAGTGGCATCACTTCCCCACTTTTGTATTCCATATTAACCCCCCCTTACAATGAAGGCCAATATCCCATTCCTCTTTTTGTACTATTGCATAAGCTTTTAGCGACTTGTGCACATGGACATCTAAATACTTTTGCTTCATAATGTTTGCTCCCGCCATTAAGAAAATATTGCAATTTGGCCTTGTCAGATCAAAAGTGGATAATATCACATGTCCCCACATTGAACTTAATCTGCCATAGGTTTTCCCACTAGCTTAATGTATACACTTTTCTTGCTCTCTGTTCTCATCTACACAATTTATCATACCTCCTACATTAGAGTCATCTATAAACTTGGATATAAAACTCCTATTCCTTCATCCAGGTTATTGCTGTATAATGGTGAAAAGCTGAGGCCGCCCTGGGCAACATCACTTTTCACATCACACCAATAATCTGTCTATTTTCAGGGATTGCGGATGGTCAGAGAAGTACAATTAGATACTTAAGAATATTCTGCTAATGCAGAAACAGAACTTCCCATTTGATGTTTTAATAGATAATAACATAAGATACCAGCAGAGCTCTAAACAAGCAGTCTAAGGAAGAGAACACTAGGGCTGACCTTACTGGTCCAGTGCAAATTACTGAAGAAATCACTGACCAAGATGCACGAGATCTAGGGCTACCAATGTCCGAAAACTCAGAGGCTCAAGCAAATCCAGGCTTGCTAGGCTGACTCAAAGCAGAAGTGGGTTAAAGATGGTGGTCAGCAGAGTGCCATATGATTTTACAGGTTTCACCATCCAGTGATTCTAGACAGTACAAACTGTGGTGGGTTTGACAAGGTGCAGCTGCTTGTGAGTGTAGGAAAGGCTGACAAAAACTCTCTCTAAGCCTCAAAGGCCAAATTTGAAAATGCACCATTATTGAAGGAAAAGCAAGTTTGTTCCAGGGCCCCAATTTGCCAGGCCAAATTTTGAGTCAAGAACCTAGGCAGAACCCTCAGGGAGATACAAGGAGGGGCAGCTCTCTTCAATTAAGAATAGCAGGTGGGCTCCACAGCCTGGAGAGTCAATGGGAGTGCCAGAGGCTTTGGGCAACCAGCAGCCCTACCAGGCAAGGTGGGTACTGCTACTGAAGTGGGAGACCTCAAGATGGAGGCATCCTCTGAAGAGTGGTAAACCTTTCAAAATATAACATGGCCACACCAATTGGGTTATCATTGCATCACTGTCACTTAAATAGCCATTTGAGTCAAATCCAGTTTTGGTTTCGTACCTTGTATTCTACTTCTTAAGTATTTGAGAAGTTCTTGAGTTCCTCTCTGGAAAAAACAAATGTTATGCAGATAACTGAGAAACACCCGAGTTACTCAGAGAAAGAAAAAAACTTAAAGATCAGCATGCTAAAATAATTTGGACAAGGTCAGTGTTCAACACTAGCTGTCACTCGCAAACATAGAAACACTTGGCAAGGACTATGGGCAAGATGCATCAGTCTCTGGGAGGATTTTCCGCTGCAAAGAGTCCAGAACGTGGCGTTTTCTGCCTGGTGTCAGGATTTGGGACATTTACTAAGGGTTGGAGAGGAACTTGGAGTGGGAGGGGAAGGATCCAGTTGCCGTGGCCCCTGTGGATACCAATGACGCAGGTAGGACAAAGAAAGAGGTGGCATGAGGAGCTAGGAACCAAATTAAGAATCATATCATAGAATCTCTACAGTGCAGAAGAAGCCAATCAGCCCATTGAGTCTGCACCAACTCTCTGACCAAGTATCGTACCCAGGCTCTCTCCCCTGCCCTATCCCTGTGACCCCACACATTTCCCATGGTTAATCCATCTAATCTACACATTTTGGGACAATAAGGAGAAATTTAGCATGGCCAATTCACCTAAATTGCACATTTTTGGACTGTGGGAGTAAACTGAAGCAACCGGAAGAAACCCACACAAACACGGGGAGAATGTACAAATTCCATACAGACAGTCCCCCAAGTCTGGAATTGAACCTAGGTCCCTGGAGCTGTGAGGCAGCAGTGCTAACCACTGTGCCATCATGCCACAGAAGCAGAACCTTAAAAGTAATCTCTGGACTGTTAACGGAATCTCGTGCAAGCTGGCACAGGACAAATAAGATTAGAGGAGGTTAATGCATCTTACAGACTGGTGTGGGATAAATAGGTTCCAGTTCGTGGAGTACTGGCACCACTATTGGGGAAAATGAGAAGAGAGGAGGGGAGTGAAGGGGTGGGTCTTTGGCGACCCCATAGCAGGGTTTCGCTCACTTGGAGGCAGGTGATGATGCCAGCAAGTGAGGGAGGGGAGTTCTTTGTCGTCGAGTTAGGGGGGGGTCTGTAGAGTTGTCTGGAGATCAGCGCACTCCAATCCCCGAGGAGCCTGTCATACAGGCTTCTTTAGATCCTGCGCATCTCTTTCCTGGTGGGAATCACCCAGAGCTCAAAAAAATGTCTCAAGTGAGAGTAGATTGCGATCTGGATCGTGCTGACCGACACAGCGGGAATTGCACTGTTTTTCCGCCGGGGTCAATACCTAAAAATGTTTTGAGAGAATTGCACACGCAGTGGCGGATATTTAAGATATTTCTGAATACACAAAACAGATACATTCCAACAAGAAAGAAAAATTGCAACGGGAGGACCCACCATCCGTAGTCAACTAAAAATAGTTAAAAATTGCATCAAACGTAAAGAAAAAGCACATAATTGGGCAAAAATGACTTGTAGGTCAGAAGATTGGACAGAATACAAGAACAGCAAAGAATGTTGAAAAGATTAATAATGCAGAAAAAATTAGAGTAGAAGAGAAAGTTAACTAGAAATATAAAGGCAGATAAGAGCTTCTACAGATATTTTTTTAAAAAAGAGTTAACAAAGTAAGCGTTGGTCCCATAGAAAGTGAATCCGTGGAATTAATAATGGAAAATAAGAAGATGGATTGAACAGATCTTCACCATACAGGATACAAGTTACTATCCCAGCTGTAAATCAAGAATTGGAAAGGAGGAACTCAAGAAAATTGCAATCAATCACCAGTAGTACTTAGCAAATTGTTAGAACTGTGGATTGACAAGTCCCCAGATCCTGATGGATTTAATTCTAGTGTCTTAAAAGAAGCGGCTAGTGAGATAATGGATGCTTTGGTTTTAATTTTCCAAAATTTACTAAGTTCGGGGAAGGTCCCATTAGATTAGAAAGTATTTAATATAACTCCTTTATTCAAAAAGGGAGGGAGACAGAAAGCAGGAAATATCTGTCATACGGAAAATGTAAGAAGCTGTTAAAGATGTTACAGTAGGACACTTAGATAAATTCAGGGTAATCAGGCAGAGTCAGCATGATTTTGTGAAAGGGAAATCTTTTTAACCAATTCATTGGAGTTCCTTGAATAAATAACGTGTTGTGGATAAAGGGGAACCAGTGGATGTACTGTCCTTAGATTTTCAAAAGGCATCTGATAAGGTGCCTCATTAAAGGTTATTGTGGAAAACAGAAGTCCATGGTGTAGGGATAAAGGATTGGCATGGATAAAAGATTGGCTAGCTAACAGGCAACACAGGGTAGACATAAATGGATCATTTTCTGGTTGGTAAAATGTAAAAAGAGTGGTGTGCCACCAGGATTAGTGCTGGGGCCTCAAATCTTTACAATTTATATGAATGACTTGGATGAAGGGACCGTAGGTACAATTACTAAATTTGCTGATGACACAAAGTTAGGTAGGGAAGAAAATTGTGAATAAAACATAAGGCGGCTATAAAAGGATATAGATAGGTTTGGTGAGTGGGCAGGTATTTGCCAAATGACATATAATGTGGGAAAATATGAAATTGTTCATTTTGGCAAGAAGGATGTAAACAAAACAAATCATCTAAATGGTGAGCAATTGAGTTGCAGAGGGATCAGGGTGTCTTAGTACATGAATTGCAAACATGCAGTTACAGCAAGTAATTAGGAGAGCAAATAGAATGTTATTGTTTGTAAGGGGAATTAAATGTATGAGTAGGGAGGCCATGCTTCAGTTATATAGAGCATTGGTGAGACCACATCTGGTGTATTGTGTTCAATATTGATCTCATAATAAGATTCTGAGGGGAGTCTACAGAGTGGATGTGGAAAGGATGTTTCTTCTTGTGCAAAAATTTAGAACTAGAATAAGAAGCCTGTGAACATGCTTCAAACACATGACCTGTTATTCTTCTAAACTGCAGCAGATACAAGCTGAACTTGTCCTGTTTCTTCTCATAACCAGTTCTGGGGGAGATGGGTCCTGTACAAACTGGACAGGTTACACCCGGATAGGATCGGGACTGATGTCCTTGTGGTAGTGGGGATACTTGCTAGAGTGGTTGGGGAGGGTTTAAACTAATATGGCTGGGGGTGGGAACCTTTGCAAGGATTCAGAGCAGGGGGAATTAAGAACAAGAGGAAAATACAGCAAGGAGAATAAGGAAAGTGATAGGCAGAGAAACCAAGGGCCAGAGTCAGATAAGGACTGAGTAAAAAATAGTAGGAAAAGAAAATGTTAAGAGTGCACACCTTAAGGTTTTGTACCTGAATGCTCGGAGCAGTCAAAACAAAATGGATGAATTAGTTGCACAGACAGATGTAAAAGGGTATGATATAGTTGCCATTATGGAGACATGGCTCCAAGCTGACCAAGGATGGAAACTAAATATTGATGACTATTCAGTGTTTCAGAAGGACGGACAGAAAGGAAAAGGTGGAGGAGTTGATACTGATACGATATTGAAGAAGGATAACAGCATAGATGATGTGGAATCTGTATGGCTCGAGTTAAGAAACAATAAGGGGAAAAAAACATTGATGAGGGTGGCATATAGACTACCTAACTAGTGGTAATGTTGGGAAAAGCATTAGACAGGGAATCAGAGATGCATGTGTTAAAGGAACATTTGTGATTATGGGTTACTTTCATCTGCATATAGATTGGGAGGGTCAAATTAGTCACAGTACAATAGAGGGGGAATTTCTGGAGTGCATTTGGGGTGGTTTTCTGGAGCAATACGTTGAGGAACCAAAAAGGGAGCAGGCCATCAAGGACTGGGTGTTGTGCAGTGAGAAAGGATCAGTTGGCAATCTAGTTGAGAAAGAACCCTTGGGGACAAGTGACCATAATATGGTAGAATTCTTTGTCCAAGGGATGTAGTTGATTCTAAGACTAGGGTCCTGAATCTCAAATGGTATGAGGCATGAATTGGCCATGATGGACTGGGAAACATTACTGAAACAAAAGACAGTGGACAGGCAATGGCAGGCATTTGAACTAGGTGAACTCCAGAAGTTGTTTATTCTTGTTTGGCACAAGAGTGGTAAGGGAATTGTGGCCAAACCATGGCTTACAAGGAAAATTACAGATGGTATCAGATTCAAGGAAGGAGCATACAAATTGGCAAGCAAAAGCAATAGGCCCGAGGATTGGGAGCAGTTTAAAATTCAACAAAGGAGGACCAAGGGATTGATTAAGAAGGGAAAAATAGAGTATGAAAGTAAGCCAGCAGGGAACATAAAAACTGACTGTAAAAGTTTCTATAGGTACGTAAAGAGAAAAAGATTGACAAAAATAAATGTAGACCCCTTATAGTCAGAAACAGGAGAATTCATACTGGGGATAAAGAAATGGCTGAAAAATTAAATTCATACTTTGCTTCAGCCTTCACAAAGGAAGACATGAATAATGTACCAGAAGTTCTGAGAGAAACAAGTTTTAGTGAGGACCTGAAGGAAATCAGCATTAGTAGAGAAATGGTTTTGGAAAAATTGATGGGACTGAAGGTGAATAAATCTCCAGGTCCTGATAATCTTCATACCAGAGTACTTAAGGAAGTGACCGTGGAAATAGTAGATCCATTGGTGGTTATTTTCCAAAATTCTTCGGACTCTGGACTGGTTCCTCCAGATTGGAGGGTAGCTAATGTAAGCCCACTATTCAAAAAGGGAGGTAGAGAGAAAACAGGGAACTATAGACCAGTGAGTCTGCCGTCGGTACTGGGGAAGTTGCTAGAGTCCATTATCAAGGATTTCATAACTCAGCATTTGGAAGGCAGTGATATAATCAGACAAAGTCAGCATGGATTTACAAAAAGGAAATCATGCCTGACGAATCTACTGGAATTCTTTGAGGATGTAACTAATAGAGTTGACCGAGGAGAACTAGTGGATGTGGTTTATTTAGACTTTCAGAAGGCTTTCAACAAGGTCTCACATAACAGACTACTATGTCAAGTTAAAGCACATAGGATTGCAGGTAATGTTTTGAGATGGATAGAAAGCTGGTTAGCAGATAGGAAGCAAAGAGTTGGCATTAATGGGTCTTTTTCTGATTGGCAGTTAGTGACTAATGGGGTTCCACAGGGATCTGTGCTAGGACCTCAACTGTTCATTTTATGTATTAATGATTTGGAAGAGGAATCTAAATATAATTATCTCCAAATTTGCAGATGACACAAAGTTGGGAGGGTGAGCTGCGAGGAGGATGCAGAGATGCTTCAGCGTGATTTGGACAGGCTGTGTGTGTGGACATATGCATGGCAGAAGCAGCATAATGTGGATAAGTGAGAAGGTATCCACTTTAGTAGCAATAATAGGGAGATAGATTATTACTTGTAAATTGAGAGAGGTGGATACTCAGCAAGACCTTGGCGTCCTCGTGCATCAGTCGCTGAAAGCAAGTGCGCAGGTAGAGTAGGCAGTAAAGAAGGCTAATGGTATGTTGGCATCCATAGCGGGAGGATTTGAGTATAGGGATAGGGATGTTTTGTTGCGATGGTATAGGGCGTTGGGGAGGCCACACCTGGAGTATTGTATGCAGTTTTGGTGTCCTTATCTGAGGAAGGATGTCCTTGTATAGAGGGAATACAGCAAAGGTTTACCAGGTTGATTCCTGGGATGGCAGGTCTGTCATATGAGGAGAAACTAAGTCAGTTAGGCTTATATTCACTGGAGTTTAGAAGAGTGAGAGGGGATCTCATAGAAACTTATAAAATTCTAACAGGGTTAGACAGGGTAGATTCAGAAAGAATGTTCCCAATGATGGGGAAGTCCAGAACTAGGGGTCATAGTTTGAGGATAAGGGATAACCCTTTTAGAACTGAGGTGAGGAGAAATTTCTACACCCAGAGGGTGGTGAATGTGTGGAATTCACTACCACAGAAAGTAGTTGAGGCTAAAACGTTGTCTGATTTCAAGAAGAAATTAGACATAGCTCTTGGGGCTAAAGGGATCAAGGGATCTGGGAGGGGAGACCAGGATATTGAATTTGATGATCAGCTTTGATCAAAATGAATGGCGGAGCAGGCCCAAAGGGCCAAAAGGCCTCTTCCTGCTTCTCATTTCTATAACACCCCATTCCAGGTATTAGTCTAATAAACCTTCTCAGAACTGCTTCTTATATCCTTTACTGTTTAAAAATAAGAGTTTGCCCATTTAAGACAGAGGAGGAGAAAGTCTGATTTCTCAGTGGGCCAAGTCTTTGGAACTTAAGGAGGTTATGATGAATCATTATAAAATACTGGAACAGCCTCAACTGGAGTAGTGTCCCCAATTCTGAGCACTAACAACTAAAAGCCTTCGGGAGAATGCAGAAAGAATTTATGATAATGGTTCAGAGATGAAGGACTCCAGTTGTGTGGATAGATTGGTAAATGTTAGGCTGTTCTCCTTAAAGAGTAGGTTGAGAAGAGATTTGGTAAAGATATTCAAAATCATGAAGGGTTTAGACAGAGCATGTACAGATTAATCTCTTGCCAATGGGAACAATTTAAGAACCAGAGGACATTGATATACAGTGCATGACGCAAGAACCAATGGTGACATGAGGAAAAGCCTTTTTACACAGTGAGTGGCTAGGATCTAGAATGCACCACCTGAACATGTAGTGGAAGCACAGTCAATCATGGTTTTCATCTGGATATGATGTGGAGATGCCGGCATTGGACTGGGATGGGCACAGTAAGAAGTCTCACAACACCAGGTTAAAGTCCAACAGGTTTATTTGGTATCACGAGCTTTCGGAGCGCTGCTCCATCAGGTGAGTGACTCACCTGATGAAGGAGCAGCACTTCGAAAGCTTATACCAAATAAACCTGTTGGACTTTAACCTGGTGTTGTGAGACTTCTTACTGTTCATCTGGATAAACAGACAAAGAGAAAATTTATCAGAGCTATAGGGAAAGTCAAGGGTGTGGTATTAGCTCAGTTGCATGTATACAGAGCCAGCAGAGACACAGAGGGCTAAAAGGCCTCCTTCTGTGCTGGAGACATTCTACGATTCTATGAAATATTATTTGATTGGTCTTTCTGTGCCATTTATCGACTATAACTGATGATCCTGGTTCTCAGACTTCAATAGTGCTAGATCACAACCAGCACCTAAGAGGTGCTGAAGTGTCTTCTGGGAATGATTGCCACGAAGAGGTGTAAAGCTGGAGAGTCAGAGTTAAGGAATTCAGCATGTTATTAGGAGAAAACAATTCAGAATTAATTTAAACTCTATAAAATCTATTAAAATCTCTTATTGAAAACTGTACATTGTAGGAAATTGAATGACTTACATTAATAATATCCCTGCGAATGGCACGCAGTGGATTACCCTCCAGCAACAGAGATTTCAACTTTGGAAGATTTCCTAGCGCATAAGGCAAGCTGCAAAGGAGTCACAACAAGGATTTAGTAAAAGGACAAGAGGTATTCTGTAAACATACATACTAAAAATAATTGTTAATTTTTTTGCATAAATGTAAAGTGGGAGATCACATTTGCTTGATCCAAAACTAACATGAGACATGGGAACTATCAAGTACAGCAAGGATTAAAAAAATACATGTATAAAACAAAGGAAGTGATAAAGGAGAAGTAGGTTGCATTATCAATATGGTGACCAAATCTGTTATTAAAGAAAAGGACATAATAGAAATGTTAAATGAATATTCTGCTTCATTCTTCAAAGTGGAGGAGAATGAATACTGGAAGTATACAGAAGACATTATGAACAAATAAACTGTAATGGATCAAGTAATTGGACTGTAACTGGGCAAATATTCAGGAGCAAGCAGATTTTCACACTGGATATTAAAATAAATATACAAAAGAAAACAGATTATAATGTAAAATTCAACAGATTTGGGGATTAGACAAGACTGAAAGTTACATTATGACAAAAAGAAAAAAACCAAATTGACCCATGAGTTTAATATTTGCTGTCAATGTATCAGCATGTATATACTGTGACAATTACATTGTTAAGCTAATTGCCTTACTAAAGGCAGGTAATCATTATTGGCTCAACCTTCAAAACAGTATAAAGTTTTAAAGTTTATTTATTAGTGTCACAAGTAGGCTTACATTAACACTGCAATGAAGTTACTGTGAAAACCCCCTAGTCACCACACTCCAGCGCCTGTTCAGGTACACGGAGGGAAAATTTAACATGTCCAATGCACCTAACCAGCACGTCTTTAGGACTGTGGGAGGAAACCGGAGTACCCGGAGGAAATCCATGCAGACACAGCGAGAACTTACAGACTTTGCAAAGACAGTGACCCAAGCAGGGAACTGAACCCTGGCACTGTGAGGCAGTGGTGCTAACCATTATGCCACCCTAAATGAACACAGCTGGAACAGTTGCTGTGAGGTAATTATATGGAGTTTGTATCTCTGCTGAGTTGGCCTCTTTTAAGGTCAAACCAAATAAACAAACTCAAATTAAAATGCAGAATAAACTTGCTGAAGGCAAGACAAACTGGTGTATTATTCCTCCATCATAAACTGACATATCATATTAACATGGATGAACAAGAGGTATTTTGTAAACTTACAAATAAAAATAATTCTTCACTTTTAGCATAAATGTAAAGAGGTAGATCACATTTGCTTGATCTAAAACTTTGTGATTGGTTGCTGCAAACAGGAGTTTGTCTTCACCCTCGGAAGGAAAAGAAGTATACTGCTTCAACAAATTTAAGTTACAGGATGGCAGAGGAAAGATGTAAAATCTCAAGCTTTGATTATCCATCGAATTTCAGTGAAACTTTACCATATCAACAATGGTAAAACAAGATGGAAACATGGACACGAGTTACAGCTTTGCCCTAGAAGAAGCAAGGTATGGCTTTGGCTTTGTCTTTACTGGGAAAAAACAGGATAGTAATAAAGTGTTTTCAGAAATGGAAATGATTTGTATAATGAAGAGAGGCTGGACCTTCTGTTAAAGTTTGTAGATGATATAAAGATATATAAAGGGACAAAAGCAAGTTACTGCGGATGCTGGAATCTGAAGCCAAAAGAGAAAACGCTGGAAAATCTCAGCAGGTCTGGCAGCATCTGTAAGGAGAGAAAAGAGCTGATCTTTCGAGTCCAGATGACCCAGGAGTCATTGTTCAAGATTCTCTTAAGGTTAATGCGCAGGTTCAGTCAGCAGTTAGGAAAGCAAATGCAATGTTAGCGTTCATGTCAAAAGGGCTAGAATACAAGAGCAGGGATGTACTTCTGAGGCTGTATAAGGCTCTGGTCAGACCCCATTTGGAATATTGTGAACAGTTTTGGACCCCATATCTAAGGAAAGATGTACTGGCCCTGGAAAGGGTCCAGAGGAGGTTCACAAGAATGAGCCCTGGAATGAAGAGCTTGTCGTACGAGGAATTATTGAGGACTCTGGGTCTGTACTCATTGGAGTTTAGAAGGATGAGGGGGGATCTTATTGAAACTCACAGGATACTGCGAGGCCTGAACAAAGTGGACGTGGAGAGGATGTTTCCACTTGTAGGAAAAACTAGAACCAGAGGGCACAACCTCAGACTAAAGGGACGATCCTTTAAAACAGAGATGAGGAGGAATTTCTTCAGCCAGAGAGTGGTGAATCTGTGGAGCTCTTTGCCGCAGAAGGCTGTGGAAGCCAGGTCATTGAGTGTCTTTAAGGCAGAGATAGATAGGTTCTTGATTAATAAGGGGATCAGGAGTTATGGGAAAAAGGCAGGAGAATGGGGATGAGAAAAATATCAGCCATGATTGAATGGTGGAGCAGACTCGATGGGCCGAGTGGCCTAATTCTGCTCCTATGTCTTATGGTCTTATGATGGGAGATCAATTTCACAGTAGACACTCTCCTAGACTAAGTGGTGGCTGTCCTAAAATTTCTTTTTAGAAAGACAGTCATTTCTAGCTACTTTCCTTTTGAATGCAGGAAACTCTGGTAAAATAAAGGTTGGAGGATTCGATGGTGGCCGGGTTTCAAGATCGACAAAATGTTAAACACAGATCCCAATATAATAGGGGGTGAAAATTACCACGTGATCCGCTGAGTGTTTCACGACAGCAGGAGGTGGTCTGCCATTAGCCGGCAACAGGATCTTCCGGTCAATCTGTTGTCAAGAGGGTTTCCCGTTGAATGCAACCCTTGCTTCTTGGATATCCACAGCAGGGTGTACTGTCAGCAGGACTGGCAGATCCTACCAGTAAGAATGGCCAGAAAGTGGACATTCTGAAGATGGTCATATTAACAGCATTGATATCCAGACAATTGGTGCTCAAATTCAAAAAAATGCACGAGGAATGGTTAATCAATGTTTTGGTGTGATTCCAAGAATCATTATGCAATACATTGTCTACAGTCAAGTTTTTGAAATAATGTACGAGACAGATAATCAATCCCATGACTGAAAATAATGACAGGGTCTGCCATAAAAGAATTGTTTTGGTCACAGAATCTGAATCCAGTGATCAGCATTTTGATGGCTGATTCATTCAACTGTGCAGTTTTAGATAGTGTTTACATTTCCACAGTCTGTGGGGCAGATTGGCAGAAAGCCAAGGAGTATGAAAGCTCTACATGCTTCAAGTTTGGAGATGACAGCATATCAACATCTTCCAAAAGGGTAGTCCTTCCTTGCAGGAGAGTTGGGATCAGCCTTTTCATCAGTAGAGATGTGGTTTCTAGTTACATACCTCTCTTGTTAAGAGGGTTTTCGATGAAGAAAGCACACATGACACGAGACATGAAAAATGAGTGATTGTGTTCAAGACGACAGTGGATCTACATTCTACTAGATCAGGCCACTATTGCTGCCACTAAGGAAGCCAAGCTGTGTTAACTTCTGAAAAGCAGAATCTGGTAGACAAAAAGATCGGTTGGAAGTTGCATTGACAGTTTGCACAACCGGGACCACAAAAACTGAAGGCTTTACTGTGACATGCTGGAACACTGGATAAATAATACAATGAACTTATTGAGCGAATAACTGCTCCGTGTGAAATCTGTATAAAATATCGGAAAACACTATCACATCCTGTTGCCACCACCATTAGCTAGGGAATATAATGATGCAATGGCAATGAACTTAAATGTATGGGACAAAAATAGTGGGGTTTTTTTGCTACATTGTGTAGGTATGGCGACCAGATTTGGCATTACCACTGTAATATATGGTAAGGCCAAATGAACCATTACCGATAAGGTCACAGAAAAATGGGTGGGAACAGGATTAGGTAGACCGGCAAAATTCCTGACTGATAACAGCGGAGAATTTTTAAATGAGGAATTGAGAGCCATAGGTAAAAACCTGAACATGGTAATTATGTACATGATGGCTGAGAGCCATCAGTCATGGTCTCGGTGAGAGAAACCACAAAGTGATAGATGCCACGTTACATGAAATATTGGCTGATCAACCAGATTGTAAATTTGCAAATGGTGCTGGGCTGGCATGGGAAGTGTGTGAAAATAACTCTTTGCAAATGGTTAGACGGTAAAATCCCTGGTGAACGGCAGGATTCCAAAGTTACCTTCGGTCCTATTAGATGCTCCTCCTGCTCTAGAAAGGGCTAACATTTGCTCTACTTTTTCTGCTCATCTGAATACTCTGCATGTAAGCAGGAGAAAGGTTTTTATTAAAGCTGAGGTTCTGAGAAAATTCGACGAGCTTTAAGGCAGCACATAGGCCATAAGGAATACAGTTTAGAGGGAGACATTGTATATTACAAAAGAGAAACCTGCCAAATACATGTAATATTAACATCTGCAGTGTTAAAACTGGTTGAATTCATCAGTGCCAGAGCACCTGGGTGAATCAACAAAACATTGAAAACTCTAAAAGAACTTTACAGTCAGCAAGGTAGCAGCAGGCAGACTTTCTGTTAAAGCTCTACACAGGCACCATTTTAAATGGAGGTATGTGAATCAAAAGTAGCAGTTTAGTATGAACAGCAAATTGATCAAGCGGCAAGCAGAGCCCAAATTAAAGAGACAATTTTAGACTAACAGGGAGAGAGTGATGAAACATTGCTAAATCAGGAACCAATGTAGGTCAGGAAGCAGAGTGTTGAAGGTGAATGGAAACTGGTGAGAGTTGGGCTATCAGCAGCAGACTTTTGAATGAGGTTAGGTTTATGAAGATATAAACGGAAGTACAGCCAGGAGAGACATTTATAATGCATTAAGATGGTGTATACAGCACAGATTTCATTTCAAAATGCATGTCCTTGACATTTTGCCATTAGATTTGGCTAACATGCCTGGTATGCCATCAGGTGACACACTGATATGGTTTCTTTTTAAGTGCATTTGAATGGAGTGTGCAATTCAAAACATCAGATACAGAAGTCATTAAAAGATAGCTCATAATTTCAAAAAGTGATCAAAAGTACCAATAGAAAATTGGATTTCACAGGCCTCTGGTTAGACTTCAATTACAATATTGAACATCCAAACTCTACATGGATACTTTAATAACGAGACTTTACAGCAATTCACCTAGGTGATGTCATCTGAAGTGACGAGATAATAGGTATACCGAAATTATATACCATGTAGATAAGGAAGTTAAAAGGTGATTTGATATATAATGCTAATTGGGGATTTCAGAACTTGGGTCATAACCTTAGAATTCAAGATAAGTTGATTAAAAGTGAGCACAGGAAGAATTTCTTCACACAAATAATTGAGAGAATAGGAATACATTGCTTCAGGAAGCAACAATAGCAAAAGCATTGTAGATGTTTAAAAGGGAGATTTATACTCACCTAGAAAGTAAGCATAATAAGAAATGGAGAAATGTCAGTAAGTTGGTATTTCAGAGTTGTAATGATTACATAAATTTCACAGAGGTTCAAAAGGTCGAATGATTTACTCTTGGTCTTATATACACATTTTCTATTCTCATGCTAGTTTTTATTATAAGCTCTGAATGAGGTTCTAAATATTATGACAATTCATGACACATTATGGTCAGTCTGCTGTGGTGACCTATAAGCTGAATTGATATTACATGACCAAATTCATATGGGGCCCATATAACTATTACAGAGACTAGGCTACTTTCAAAACCCAAATGTCAAAGGTGACAACAGACAGCACTAATTAGTTGCAGCCAATCTGTTCTCCTTTAGCAATAGCAACTGAATGTTAGCCTACTGCAGTTTACCCTCAGATTCTCTCTTTTGGGGAAGAATGACTAACTACGCTCAGATGCATTGTGATGAATAGTATAAATTAATACCCTGCCACTTTATGGCATGGCATGATGCATCAAGTAGCACATTGCTTCTTAAACAATATACGTATTTCCAAATCAGAAGCTTCTACATTATTTGGAATTGAAGTAGATGAAAATAAAATACATGTTTAAGAATGGGCACCATATTAAAGAAGTACTAGTATTTCTACATGTACCTGCTAATGTCATTATTTGTGAGGTCAAGACGTTCTAGGTCTTGAAGCAGAATAATTTCATCTGGCAGTGATTTCAACTTGTTGTCGCGGAGCTCCAGTACGATGATGGCACTTAAACTTTTCAGGTGCTCTGCGCCCAAATACTCAATCTGATTATTTCCAACATAAAGTTCCTAAAGTGTAGAGGTACAATTGTTAAACTCAAATATAAAATTACAAAAAAAACACAGACATATGCAAGATATTTCATCTCAGTTAAATCATTATGTTTCAACCACCATATTGATTTGCATGTTTTTTTTTAACAACTGGGCACGGGTACCATCTATCACACAAGGGGCAGCATTTCAAGATTTTCTGCACACAACATTCAATTTTTCAGATCACATTCTTCTAATATAATTTACAATAAAGGTATTTAAAAATAGAACAATTATTGTCCCTTTCTCTAGACTGTTGTTAAAACAATGTTAGGATTTCTTCATAGAACGTAATTGCTGAAACTAACCAACTACATTTATAAAATTTCATAATAATCTTAACAATGGAGCATGGGAAGAAAACATGATACTTTCCACCAAGGTAACACCATTTACAAGAGATATATATATAAACATTCTCACAATACTGGTATACAATATTGTGACAAAGAAGTTCAATATTCAAATTAATTAAGCAAACAGGGAAGAGCGTTATTTAATTCTTCACCAACCTCATAATAATAGGAAACATCAAAAAACATTTCAGTGGCAAGTTTACAAAATCTGCTGACAACACCGTGTTATGCAATATTCATCACATGGTATCCTCCAGTCACCTTAGAAGCATACAAATAATCAGTTTTTCCACAACCCTCTATGCTGATAGCCCTTTGGAACCACAACGGTAATTGTATAATCAAACTTCCCTTCATATAATCTTATCACGTTAAATGAATGTCCAAAATAGAGCACTGTGACACGTTATCTATTTTCTGGTCATTAGTTGGGAATCATTGTACTTCACGTTTCAAGCAGCTTTCTTCATCTCAGATTTTATAAAGATCAGCATCACCCTCTTTTAAAATACCTCCAAATTCAGCTATCAACTTGTATGTGTAACATTCATCACAGAAATGTTTATGAAATTAGGACACTATGAAATTAACAACATTTGAATCACATTGCTTCGCAATCATCTGAATGGAAATGCTATTAAAAGGATGACCATACACTCTATTTCAAAAGGAAAATAAACAGGAACAGTGGGGAATTCACTTTCATTTCTAGCCGATCCTGATAACAGTTGTTACATGCTAGGACACCAGCCACAATGACTGCTAAAAGCAAATTACTGCGGATGCTGGAATCTGAAACCAAAAGAGAAAATGCTGGAAAATTTCAGCAGGTCTGGCAGGATCTGTAAGGAGGAGAGAAAAGAGCTGACGTTTGAGTCCAGATAACAAAAGGTCATCTGGACTCGAAACCGTCAGCTCTTTTCTTGCCTTACAGATGCTGCCAGACACAATGACTGTTAACATGGTTTGCTAGTTTTACACCTTGCCTTTGATATTTCTATCTTTTTTACAGGGCTATTGGCTACACTTCACTCACATTGCTTTCCCATCAGATTGTTTGTTTCAACTCCCTTCTATTGAATTATCTTCACTGTTCATCTTTGATAAAAACGACAGTGTAATTGAATCATCACAAAAATAACATTGCTTTGCTTTGCTGTGCACAACGTTATTTCAGTATTAAACGATAAAACAATTCTAATGGCCTTTATGCCAACCTTCATATCAACGCAATTTTAAATTTAATCACTATAATTTCTCCAGTATTATAAAGTTACTTGTATAATTACAATCACATTATTTAGGAATGTAGAAGTGCATACAATCAGAAAGACAATTGTGGTTCATCTGGTCAGTCCTAAAGTTAAACTATGATATTCTCTCGTATCTCTTGAATCACTTACTGGAAGCTACACTGCTTTCTCCAATTTGCCAATGGTATTCACTCCCAATAATGCAACGTACAGTCTATTCCACACATTCGCAACAGCAAATGAAAAGTAACAAAATTTAACTGGTGGCTGGGCTATTTTTTTAGTTACTATTTGTGTGTGGAAGTACTGGTGGATATTGGTGATATAATTGACTGTTTTGTAAATAACACTTCAGCTTGAATTTGTTATCCTGCGGTTTTGATTATGCAAGCAAAAGGGCACTAAAGATGCAAGAGTCCAGAGAAAGGAAGATAGCAACATAATAACGGAAGGCACTTAGCACATATTGAAGATGGCAACTTATACCAAATGAAACCATTAGTTCATCAGTGAAGTAAAAGCTAATGTCATGTATCAAGTGTTAATAATCTGAGTATTCCTGATGATTTCTGCATGTGTCAAACATACAGTAGTTGGAAGCATTTCATTGAAATTGGAAAGTTTTTGGATTGGAGATGGTATTTAATCACTTCCTTCTGTGAGGTGGTACATTTTATTTTCTAGTATCTGAGGAGTCCAGAACAAAAGTACAGGGATATACGATTAAATGCAAGATATTTAGGACAAAGTTCTTTTAAAAATCAACTACAAAAAGTTGTGAAATCATTACCGGAGTTAGAAAATAAAACAAAGACCATGTCAATATTAAAGAACATGTTTGGTAGTGGCTGAAAGAAAGATTAATCAAGAGGTTTGGGAATTGGATGGTCGTATGAGATTAGACCTGCTGCTTGTGGAAGAGAAACAGCAACACCTAATTAGTTGTGCTAAATTGTCTGAATCTGTGTTGTAATTTCTGTGCAATCCTAAGCAAGTGGCACTGAAAAAATTTAACTTCTGCCTGTTAGAGTACCAGAAATTAAATCAGGAAAGAAATTTCAAATCACCAGTAAAAAATTAAACGTGTTTGGAAGCATTTCAAAATTCCTCCAGTAACAGGATTGATTTTCAGGCTAGTCGACAAACATTTCCTGAGTCACATTAGTCCCGGTTACAATGCAAATAAATCAGTAATAACATATCTTGATGGCCTTAGCAAGATACTCAGATATTTGTTCAACATATGGTTTAATCACAATCTTGAGCGGGATCTGGCAACACATTTGTGCCTATGCAACTTATTTGTAGGATAAATACTATACTCAATAGAATATCATTGAATATTTACTGTATATAAATTGAACTGGGAAGTTGAGTAGGATATATAAACGCATCTAGCAAACTTTCAAGCCATATTTTCCCCAGCCCCTCCAACAGAAAACTTGAACGACAGTTCTCAAGAGCACCCTTCTACATCACACTATCACACATCTGGAAGGACAGAGCACGAGTGACAGCAAGAGAGATACAGAGATGATAGGGAGTTTCAGGGCTCATTTAACCAAGTTTAGCAGCCAGTCCTAGCAAAACTGAAGTCAATGGGAATCAGGGGAAAACATTCCACTGGTTGGAGCCATACCTAGCACAAAGGAAGATGGTTGTGGTTGTTGGAGGTCAATCATCTCTGCCTCACGACATTAAGTTCCTCAAGATAGTGTCCTAAGCCCAACCATCTTCAGCTACTTCATCAAAGAAATTTCTTCCATCATGAGGGGATGTTCATTGCTCACTGATGAGCACACATTGCTCAGCACTATTCATGGCTCCTCAGGTACTGAAGCAGTCTGTGTCATACAGATTGATGGTCTCCCAGACAGGAGGTGGGCTAGCTATCCAATCAAGGATGCTGAGCAGGCTCTATTGAGCTGGAAGGCCAATGAGATGTCTTCCAGCTTGAAAGTGGCCTGGACAACATTCAGGCTTCTAATAAGGGGCAAGTTCCATTTGTGCCACACAAGTACCAGACAATGACCATCTCCAACAAGAGAGAATCTAACCATCTCCCCATTACATTCAATGGCATTATCATTGCTGAATCCTCCACTATCAACATTTTGGTAGTTCCCATTGACCAGAAGCTGAACTGGACTAATCATATAAATATTTGGCTACAAGAACAGTTCAGAGGCTTGGAATTTTGCAGCAAGTAACTCACCAAACCCTGTCCACAGTGTACAAGGCAGAAGTTGGGAATATGATGGAATAATCAAGGACCCCACACACACCCTGGATATATTTTCTTTCACCTTCTTCAGTCAGGGAAAAAGGTACAAAAGTCTGAGATCACATACCAACTGACTCAAGAACCGCTTCTTTCTTGCTGCCAGACTTTCTCTACACCCTAGCTGTGACTGCACTAGTATATTCTGCACCCTCCTCATTTCCTTCTCCCCTATGTACTATATGAATAGTATATTTTGTCTGTATAGCATGCAGGAAACAATATTTTTCGCTGTATCCCAATACATGTGACAATAATAAATCAAATCAAAATACTCGCCACTTGCCTGGATGATTGCAGCTCCAACAACACTCAAGAGCTCAACACCATCCAGGACAAAGCAGCCCACTTGACTGGCACTTTTTTTTACCACTTTCAACATTCACTCCCTCCACCACCAATGCACAATGGCAGTGGTGTGTACGATTTCCAAGCTACACAGCGCAAGAAAAGCAAGTAGTTTTAAAGGATCTTTATTTGTGTTGTTAAATAATAGAAACGAGGTATAGATTGAAGTGGGTTTAATTCAGTGGTTCTGTATGAGAAGAGTAAAACCTTAGTTAGATTCATGGTAGACAAAGATGTTTGCATGTGTGGGGGTTTGGACCACTGTGCTTCTAATGTGCTTAGAGAGGTTACAGTGTGAAAAGTAAATAAAAGCTTTAGGAATGGAAATGTCATTGCTTAGTAATCAGGCACCTTTAAAACACAATGGCTTTTGGGGTTGTGTTTTTAACTGAACACATAGCAGTTGGTAACAGGCAGCTAGAGCAGGAATATCTCTCTCAGCACTGCGAGAGAAAAAGCCATATAGTGGAGTAATGGCTAAGAAAACCAGCACCAAAAATCTAAAGAACAGCTAATTTAGGAAACTAGAGAAATAAAGACCTGCCACTTCCAAGCTGGAAGACCTCTCATTGGCCTTCGAGCTTAATAGAACCTGCTCAGCATCCTCGTGTCCAGGAAACCATCAATCAGGCTGTAGGAGGTTGAGAGGGCCACCGTTGTGCGATCACGGGCCTAGCCAGGTGATCGAGCTGGCCAGCAATCAAGAGGCCGGCAGCGTAGGGCTACTGCGCATGCGCCGATCTCAGCACTGACAGATCAGCACATGCACAGTGGCCCACTCAGTGCTATGCTGCCGGCCTCTCCAGTGGGAATATGGCCTGCCTTCTGATTTTCAACTGGATTCATGTTAGTGCACTCAGCAGTGCAGAGTGAGGGAGATTCTTTTTTAAACTCCCACTGAAAAAAGCAGCATGATTTACTCCAGTTTTTGCACAAATTCGACACTGGAGGCTTGATTTTACCAAAACTTCGCGCCCGAAATCACGGTAAAGTTGGGCGTCGGGCCTTTAACGCGATCTGCACCTGAATCCGAGCAGATCGTACCTTTACCGACACCCGATTCGGGCGCGGGACCGGCCCGCGCCCGAATTGGGCGGCGTGATGATTTAAATGCATTTGCGTGCATTTAAATTGACTTAATGAACCGCGCGCCGAGCTCTACCGCCAAATCCCACTTTACCGTCTTCTGGCCCGACCCGGGTCCGCGCTGTAATCGACCTGCAAAATAAAAGTCTGAAGTTGCCACTGCAGCCTCCGAAGAGCGGGGTCAGAGACTGCAACGGCTCTCTGACCCAGGTCATCCTCTGGTCGGGGCGGGAGGTGGAGAGGGGTTGTGATGTCTCATCCCCTTGGGGGGGGGGGGGCGTGTGACCGATCATCCCCGGGGTTGGTGGGGGGGGGAGGAGAGGGGATGTGATGTCTCATCCCCTGGGGGGTGGGGTGTGACGTCTCATCCTCTGGTCGGTGGGGGGGGGGGTTCCGCTGCCTGTCTGCGGCCAATCTCTCCTGGCACCATCACTGGTACACTACCAGCCACAGATTACTCTTCCCTGCAGGTGCGAGAGAGTGGGAGAGATGGCTATGGCTGGTAGTGCACCAGTGATGGTGCCAGGAGGGATCGGCCGCAGACGGGCAGCGGAACCCCCCCGACCAGAGGATGATACATCATCCCCCCCCCCACCCCCAGGAGATGATACATCCCCCGCCCCATCCACAGTTCAGAGCTCCGATCGGTCCGCCAGAGCTAAGCCCCGCCCCACAGCGCGGATCAGGCCGGAGCCGGCAAAACACGTATGGGCGCATTGCAAAGAGGATTCCAGGCACGGATCTATTTGACTCCCAGATCCGGCACCAGACTCAAAATGGTAAAATTCCCCCCCTTGGAATTCTTTTGGGAGAATCGCCCCAACATGTCCACAAGTGTACAGGTAACATTTTGATACACCACCTCCAATTAGATATCCAGAAATTATTTTAAAAAGAGAGGTATTATTATTAGTATTGTTAATATTTTCGTGATGCTCTCAAAGTACCTTCAAAAATTTACAGGATGGAAACTCTGGTAGGTGGTGGAGTCGGTTATGCCTCAAGTAAAGTTGTTCCAATGATGCCATCTTTGCTAATTCTGGAGGGACACATTCCAGTTCGTTGTGAGTTGCCTCCAACAGTTTTAAATCTGCATAAAATAAATCAAATTATGAAACAAATTAATCTTGAACTTCAAGCAGAGTTCTCACACACTTTATTTCAACAAACTCAGTTCCCCCATGCTATTGGATATTGTGGTGAAGCTCCAATGCACTCCAGCACCGTGATAACGGTATCACATCCATTCAATATGAAATGTTCCGCGACAGTCAACTCTTTTTAGTAGTGTCTGGTCAAATGTTGCCGAGGAGGAGAACTGTCACACCCAGCTACCAACAAGAATGGATTAGAATATTAGGGAACTTGAATATGGAAAATAAACACAGGAAGCCATTGTCCCACTTTTTAAATTTTCAAACAATCTTACTTCTCATGTTGCTAATGTCGGAGGGTATGCTCTTCAGTTTGTTGTTAGCCAGATTGAATCGTAGTAGACTCGACAGCTCACCAAGGGTGTTTGGAACTGTTAAAAGCTGATTGTTGGACACATCCTGTAAAACACAGAGGACTGAATCAGTATTCTAACAATTATTACACAGCCAATTTGTAACTAACATTTTCAGGACGGGTACAGTTTTAGTCCCTAAAAACAAATATGGATGAAAATCTAATAACTACGCATGTTTCCTTCCTGACATTTCCAGAATTGTGTTCATTTCTAGGCATATTCATTTTCCTTTAAAATTTATGGGTGTAAAGCATTAAGTTAAACACAGAGCAACTGCCCTACAGTAGTCCAAACCAAGTGAAACTGCATGAAACTAAGTATAGCTACTCCAACATTTTAAATTACAGTTGATTTTTCATTTCTGATTGGTAGTGGATAAAACTTGCCAAAACTAAATTGGAATTAGAGGACATTAACTAACTTATTGCTCACTTTTTTCTGTGCTGTAAAATTCTATGACTCTATAGGCGGGATTTTCTGTGCCTCCCTATGGCGTGTTTCGTGGTGGTGAAGGAGGCCACCATTGGCTAGTGGTGGGATTGGAAGATTCTGCTGCTGTCAACTGGATTTCCCTTTCTACGCACCCCCCCTCCACCAGCAAACCCGCAGCAAGGGTTCGCCATTGGGGCGACCAGAAGATCCAGCCAGCAAGACAGACCGGAAAATTCCAGCCTATGGCTCCAAGAAACCATTTATAGCCAGACGCCGATGGGGAAATGGAGTGTGGTGAAATCCAGGATCATTGGCAGCTCAATGAAGTTAGCTGGCCATTAAAGAGCTGAAATTGTGCTAGCAATTAGAGGCTGGAATGCAGACACAGAAATCCAGGGAAACATCATCTCAGGAGACGAGATTGAAATCTTGGGAGGTAAGCAGTCATTTAGGCGGTCCAAGTCAGAGCGGCTTTTGGAGGAAATTTTGAGGCTAGATCTTCAAAAGGGATGAGTGAAGACTTGCACCCCTTCATAAGGGAGACAGAATTTTAACAAGATTGTGTAACTCAGTGAACACTGACATCTGGGTGGGTTGCTGAGAAATCCGTGTGATCTCTCGGTCACAACTGCCATTTACTGTGCGGGGTATTGTGTTCGACCAGTTTGCCTGTTAATTCAAATATACCTCATGTTGATTCTGAATGTCCCGAGCACAAGATACATACTGCAAATTGTTTTATTTTTCTGACCATTATAATGAAGTTTATTTTGTTGGTTCAAAAAATATTGTGGAATTTTGTTACGATCCCAAAGCCAATATAAACATTAGCCTCTTCTTATAAGTGAACACACCTCACATTTTTGTAACAACCTGGTCCTATTTCCTCTGTATAACCACTTACTTCCCCACTATCCAAGTAAGAATGTATCAAATGGCATAAACTACCTCTTGTGATTCCCACATAATCAAAATACTCAAGTCAAACTGTAGTCACAGAATGAAAGCAATTTTGACTTTCATGTAATGGTGGTCCTTCATCGGGCTCCATGGACTACCAAAAGTGTGCTTCAACATCCTTACGTGTGTAACATTTGTTGTAACTGTAATCAATGGCCTAGAATTTCTTACAATGACCCACTGAAACTTACAACAGTCTTACCATCAGTCAGTTAAACCAAAGTTTCCAGAGAATCTGATTACTATACATTAAAAAATTAAAAGATGGCGTAAAACACTTGAAAATCAGTGTGAATATTCAATACCGGAGAGGAATAAGGGAAAGAGGGAAGGAATGGGGAAAGAGGAAGAGCAGTTGAAGTGATTGAAGGGAAGGAGGGATAATGAGGGAGTGGTACAAAATGGAGGAGATGGACAGTAAATAGGGTAGAGGGAGAGGTAAAAAAGGTGGTGATGAAGGTCCAGCAAAGATGGTATAGAATGGTTAGGTGAGAAAGCAGAGGAGAGAAGCAGAGCTTGGAGGAAGGAGAGAGAGAGAGAGCAGAAGAGTAAAAGATAGGGGAAGAGGATAAGAAACAGAGTAAGCTGAAGATATTAGAAATGAGAAACCAGGAGAAGGTATGAGGAAAGAAAGAAAACAAAAGTAAGCAGCAAACAGAAAGGGGAGAAAAGATGAGTGTGAAGAATAGATGTTGCACTCTTGCAAATGTAAAACAACCCGACAATACTATGTATGCTCCTGAGCTGCTGCAGCCGGATTCTAACGAATGTATTAATTCTCCAAACTTCCCTAATCAAATGATAAAACTCTGACTACAGCCTATGGTTACTCAGTGATAAATAGACTGCATTACTTCAAAAATAACACAGCTGAACTCAATATACACCATGTAGTTTAACACTCCTGTCATTCTGCATCATTTAGCTCACTATGAACAACTCCACAGGAGTTTCACTGGGACTGATAGCAACTGCTAAATCCTCTGTGGCATGGATTGAAATGTTAATCTCATCTGTGCTCTCCATATATTCTGGCTATTCAACTGTATATTTCCAGCATTTTCTGTTTTTGTTTCAGATTCTTTGTTGTTATTCTCAGGTAACTCAGGGCTTGATACATGCTATTCTTCTGCAGTCTAAACTAGACCATTGTTCATCCAGCGCTATAACACTGCAAAAGACAAACAGAAAGCAACGGGAGGTCACAATTACAAATTATGGTGGTCTTCCATAGAAACAAAGAAAATTGGAGGAGCAAGTAATTCAGCCCTTCAAATCTGGTCGACCAGACAGTACGATCAAGGCTGATCCTCTATGCCACTGCCATACTCCCATGCTCTCCCCATACCCCTTGACACCTTAATTCTAGAAAATCTATCTATTTCCCTGTGAGTATTTCTTGAAATCTTCAAATGACAAAAAAATCTGTTGCTGGATAAAGCAAAATTGAAGAGTGGTTACAGCATTGCAAGTACCCAAATTGAAATATACAGGTCCCATCATTCAAGTTGCTCTCTTTCTCCAGTCCTTACTTATGTATCAAAGATAATCTTCCATTTCAATCCTAAATTGTATTATAAAATATACAGTAGAAGACAACAATGCTCACCAACTAAGGTAAATAGAAAACCACAAATGTAAAATAAAGTAGAAAAAAAACATAGACCATGTCTATCAATATCAAGGAAAAGTACTGGTTAACATTTAGCACGTCTGTAAAACAAAAACTATAATTTAACCATTTGAGACATCCTTAGAAGCTCTTCCCATAATTTCAGCAACATACCAGCTCTTCCAAATGGACAAGTTGACCAATGTTCTCTGGAATCCGTTCTAGTTCATTGTGTTGAAGATGCAGACTTTTCAAGCTCTTTAAATTCCAGAACTCATCCGGCAACTCTTTTAATTTATTGTGGCTGCGGGTTGAAAGGTGGAAAAATCGTATATATTCATACATTTATATTTTTCTAGGGTCACATACTTAAAGATGTACATTTTTATGGCTTTAATCCAAACTCGATTGTCTGGTTTTCCTCACTTTGAAATTATCGAAATATAACACAAAATATGATTCAAAACATCAACTACTTCATATATCACTAAGATTTCTAATGCATCTGTGATTTAAATAATCACACATTTCAGCAGACAAGATTTTACAACGTAGTCCATGCACAAATACTATGAATGCATTTTTACGGATCAAATAGATTGGCAGCTCATTGTGATCATGAAAAATTTACAATAGGTTATTTATTGTATCACTTAAATCCTTAAAAGTGCAGAACCAAATCCCCCACTATCAACATTCTGGGGGGCTAACCAATGACCAGAAACTGAACTGGACTAGTTCATATATATTGTAGCTACAAGAGCAGGTCAAAGGCTAGAAATCCTGTGGCAAGTAGCTCACCTCCTCACTCCCCAAAGCCTGTTGTCCATTTTTTCTTATTCATTCATGGGACATGGGCATCACTGGCTGGCCAGCAGTTATTGCCCATCCAAGTTAACCTTGGAGTGCAGTTGAGAACCAACCACATTGGTGTAGCTCACATGTAGGCCAAACCAGTTAAGGACAACAGATTATCTTCCCTAAAAGGATATTAGTGATCCAGATGGGTTTGTACAAAAATCGACAATGGTTTCTGGTCATCAGTAGATACTTAATTCCAGATTTGTTTTGTTATTGCATTCAAATTCCACCATCTGTCATGTCAGGATTCGAACCCAAGTCCCCAGAACATTCGCTGAGTTTTTGGATTAATGGTCTAGCGGTAATACCATTAGGCCATCACCACCCCCATCATCTACATGGCACAAGTCAGGAGTGTGATGGAATACTCTCCACTGGCCTGGATGAGTGCAGCCCCAACAACACAAGAAGCTTGATATCATTCAGGACAAAGCAGCCCACTTGATTGTTACCCCTTCCACAAACATTCATTCCCTACACCACTGATGCACAGCGATAGCAGTGTGACCATCTACAAGATGCATTGCAGAAACTCACCAAGGCTCCTTAGGCGGCACCTTCCAAACGACCGCTACCATCTAGAAGGTCAAAGCCAGCAAATACCTGAAGACACCACCATCTGACTTGGAAATATATTACCATTCCTTCAGTGTCACTGGGTCAATATCCTGTAACACATCCTAACAGCACTGTGTGGGTACCTACATCTCAGGGACTGCAATGAATCAAGAAGGCTGCTCACTACTACCTTCTCAAGGGTAACTAGGGATGAGCAATAAATCCTGGCCTGGTCAGTGATACCCACATCTTGGAAATTAATTTTTAAAATCTTGTATTTGCACCACACTTAATGAATCAGAAAATTTAAAAATACCCGGCCTCTGTGTACTAACTGACAAGTGAATAAATATGCTGTAGTCTCATGTAATTACTGACCTTTTAGTACACAAATGGCACTAGTCATCTGAGGATTCCAGTTAAAGGACCAATGTGTGTAAAGTGATAGCTGTTCTCATTGCAGTAGTACCTGTTACCTATACCACAATTGCTTTTTTTCACGTGATGAATCACTTTATTTCTTGGTTATACAAGCCTCATCATTAAATAAATAACTGTTCCCATAAACCGTGAACAGTCAGGTCCCCTGATAATTTATAGTTTTACGGTTAGACAAGGTTATGGAATAAAACGAAGAGTTAGGCATGTCCGAAAGCTGACATTACTTCTTCTTGGGCAGGGCAATTTTGAAGAGTGTGTCGACAACATACACTGTACCTGCGAGTGAGGCCCATGGTTAGCTTGTGCAGCACTGCATCCATCACATCGCTTTTAAATTGACCGGCATCCCATTGCCCACCTGGAATATCTTCTGCTTCTTGGGAACCTTATTCTCCACTCGCCTGCGGGCTGCAGTGCTGAAGGTTTGCTGTGAAAGTTGCTGAAAGGCTTGAAGGCCCTGCATTCTCAGGCCGCTCATGTCACTCCAACTTCCCACAATTTCAGATCAGCCATGCTTTCCACAGGAGGATTTACAATCTACCATGTTGGGATTCGAGTCTGTAACTCTAAAGCATTACTCTAGGTTTGACCTATACCATCCGAGGCTCAGCTGTTTGATGATAAGGAGGTCATTAGATGAAAATAAAGTGGCAGTCCCAACCTCAGACCATATTTATACAAGACAATATTACTTTGCGGTTATTTTAACAGCAGTTAATTAATCAGCTGTTAACATGGCTAGTTGACTCAGAGTAGTTTTGTCAGGCATCAAAAGAATCCATCACAAGTTGATCAATACAAATTGTGCAACCAAAACATGCACAAAACTCAATTAATTCCATCAACAAGAATTTTGAGCATTGTATTCACATGATCACAGGTGGATTTTATGACATCAGATCAGTAAGGATTGGTAGCTTGTTGCAAATTGGCATTGTTTCTGAATTTGCAAATGCAATCCTGAAAGATGCACATTTTATTCTTGCTGGCTGGCATTGCTTATTCAAGTTTTGCAAGGCTGAAAAGAGCGTTCACCAATGTTTTTGAAGACCAAAGCAGCAATGATGACACTTACTGTCAAACCTCCATCCAAGTAAAATTCTAACAGGCAAAACCAGCACCACTCTGTGAATAACTAAATTTTGGTCGCAAGTTGATTAGTTGGAAAGATTTGATGTCAAGGGCAGTTTTTTTGGAAGCTGAGGGGGCAAGAACTGAGGTGAGCAGGCACAAGTATGAGTTTCCCAGCACCATCCCCAGGCCATTTTTGATGACTGGTTCGGAGACAGAACAGCCACCTGGTTGCAAGTGGTGGGTAGCTTAAGTTAATTAAGAGGCCGTTAAGGCCATCAATCAGAAGCCAACTAAACCCACCCCCAACTCCCTTTAAGCGATTTTGTCCCTCAGTTCGTTTGATTTGGTTTATACAAAAGAGTTGGAACTCCCCCATTTCACGTGCTGCATTGCAAGTTACCCTGTGTAAATGTTCTCCTTCCACAATGGTGGTCCTGAACCACTGGCCATTTGTTAGTTAAATGTTTAATAGGGTACCTATTGACCTTCCAGTTGCAAGGCCCTGGCCATTGTCCTTAATTAGATGGTTAGTGTTTGTCAAAAATTGATGTTAGGCTGCTGTTCTCGACAAAGTGAGGGGTTGGAATTGAAAATCCTGTCCCAACTTGGGTGTCACAGTGGTTAGTACCGCTGCCTCTCAGTGCCAGGGACCCGGGTTCGATTCCTGGCTTGGGTCACTGTCTGTGTAAAGTTTGCACGTTCTTCCCGTGTCTGCGTGGGTTTCCTCCGGGTGCTCCAGTTTCCTTCCATAGTCTGAAAGACGCGCTGGTTAGGTGCATTGACCCGAACAGGTGCCGAAGTGTGACGACTAGGGGAATTTCACAGTAACTTAATTGCAGTGTTAATATAACTAATAAATAAACTTTACTTTAAAAAAAACTGTCTGAAATCACTAAATTTGAAAACGCAATTGTGCTTAAGAAATAGAACTCATGGGAAAAAGGTTAAAACGCTGAAAAGCAAGCATGTTTGTAAGTGCTTTTTTCAAGGAAATATTTATTGGATCTTTGATAGGATTTGTGAAAAATGTGAGCTAGACTGTTCCACTTGGCTAAAATATGCAAATCATTTTCAATGTGAATCAGGGCAAAATTATTAGTTTAGGAGTAAGGAATAAAAAAGAGGGATGAAGTGCTAAGTGAAAAAAATCATACTAGTGTATCACGAAGGAAATTGTCAGTTTATCTCTGAAAGTCAGCACAGTGTTTTGTTGCAGATTGTTGCAAAGTTCTGGTCAGCCTTTAGCAGCAGCATTAGAAAAGAAAGCAAATTAGCTTGTATTGTTGCTTTATAAAATGTTGGTCAGTCCCACTTGGAACCCTGGAAGCACTTACGGTTACCTAATCACAGGAAGGATAATGGCTCAGATTTCACAGTCAATGGCAAAGCAACAATGCTTTCTGCTAACCATGAATAAAGCCAAACACTAAGATTTAATGATCTCTGTCCCTTTCATAGAATCCCTATAGTGCAGAAAGAGGCCATCGCAAATCGCATCTGTACCGACAACAACCCCTCCCAGGCCCTACTCCCGTAACCTCACGTATTTACCCTGACACTAAGGGGAAATTTAGCATGGCCAATCAACCTAACCTGCACATCTTTGGATTGTGGGAGGAAACCGGAGCACCCGGAGGAAACCCACGCAGATACGGGTAGAATGTGCAAACTCCACACAGTGTCCAGAGGTCGGAATTGAACCCAGGTGCCTGGCACTATGAGGCAGCAGTGCCATTTAACATTATTTTGAATCTGACATCAGAACAAGAGTACCTCTAGTATCCAGCAACAGACATGTCACCACACGGCCAATGACATTTAAAAATTCTCACAGCCAGTCTACCAGACACTGAAATGAGGATTGCTGTAACTCACGATTCCACTGGCCAGTGCCAGGAACAACTGTGCATGTGCACCCATCCTGGATTACTGCTGCTGGTACACGTGCAGTTTCTTTCAGCAAGATGGTGGGTACATGCTATTTTGGTCCCAGGCCAGTTTAATAATGCAACTTTAGCCACGTAAAGGTAACATTCACTATCAGGTTTTAAACATTTTTTTCTACACTAAATGTTCTGATTGAAAATCAGCTCTTAAGTGTAGAACTACATGTCCACGTTATCTCTGAAATTCCATAAGTTATGAATTTGATAACAAGAGTGAAAGAATACCAATTGCGTTTGCCACTTTACAAATATTGAACTACAGTGAATATGTGCAGAGCTTATTTGTCAAACACTGGAGTACGCAAAGCTTTAGAAAGTCCCAAGTGGGGAAGGTGGTGTGTAAGAAGTTCCCCTACAGCCCGACTAACTCAGGAGATAAAAATGGACTCTTAATCCCAGGATTGTGGTTTTGAGCCCCACAAGTGGTAGATTTTTTTCTTTAACATATTTTGAATAAAATATTTTTATGATTTTTACACAATTCATTAAAAAAAACTTGAAAGTCTGAGGCTGAATTGAGATCCCTCTTTGCCAGTATCGGTTCCAAGTTCAATCTGGATTCATTGCAAGATTCATGTTTTTGATTTTTTTTTTACAGAATATTTTTATTGTAACTTTTCATTTTGGATTTGCCACAAAACACAAATCCCCAAAGTCTAGTACAGTGGAGAGTAATGAATATTCCATACAAACATGTAGAAAAGACCAGTGAATATTCATATGAATGATTTCAATATCGTTGTAGTCAGTGTCTCCTCTTGTACGGATAAAAAAAAGGATATCAGACAGAGTGGGGGATCTCAGGATAAAACTGTGAGCATATGGAGCCATGGTGCACACCCTCCTAACATAGACAGGGGTACAAAAGACAGGATCCCTTATGGAGTAATGTACAAGAGTCTAATTCAGTATCCTAGCATCTCAGGGTCTCCAGGCAAGGAAAGGATAGGCTAGGAATGGGAGAACATCAGGGAATTGCCATTGGTGCAGGCTACAGCATAGCTCGTCACTGACTGCCAATCAGAAAAAGACCCATTTATGCCAACCCTTTGCTTCCTATCTGCTAACCAGATTTCTATCCATCTCAAAACATTACCTGCTATCCCATGTGCTTTAACTTTACATGGTAGTCTGTTATGTGAGACTTGTTGAAAGCCTTCTGAAAGTCTAAATAAATCACATCCACTGGCTCTCCTCGATCAACTCTACTAGTTACATCCTCAAAAGTTTTATTTTCCTGTAGTCATTAATGATTACACAATATCATGATTTTTTTTCTTGTTTGTAATTGGCAAAAGTTATTGCTGATTTTCTTTATATATATATTAACTGTATACTTAAATAAAACTTTGTTTGATAAAAGCTCCTCAGTGGGTCAGTTGAATCATACCTGAAGTGAAATATCTCATGCTCGCCCTAGCCAAATTCAAAGTGCAAAACTTACGATCCAGGCAGACTTCATGACCTGAACTATAACATTATTTCTCCCAATGTGCTGCATTACTTTGTTAGCACTTATTTAACAAGGCACAACATTTAAGATTTTTACAAGTCTAATATTCACATCAGAAGATTTCATTTGCAGGGACTTCAAAGCTGACTCAGTGGAGGAGCTGGGAATTACCAGTAGCAACTTCTGGATTTCTGCGCAAGTGCAAACCCCAGAAGGCATTGTCAGTTTCACAATTGTAACAATGATGAATGTTAACAGTTTCACTGTCATGACAACAATGAAGTTCAGGCCATTATTATCAATGAAATGATGCAGAGACTAGCTCCACAGGAAATGTTAGCCAGTAATATTTCAAAATGTGAGAAAATGTTAATAAAGCTGAACTATGCTTAAAAAGAACACAACAGGTAATCTAATTGAAGTTTGTAAGATTACGAACAGGAAAAAACAAAATTGATCAAATTAAGTTATTCATTATATTAACTATTTTAAATAGCAGAAAACAAACGTTTAAAATGGGAAGGATTTTTTTCAAAAAGGGAACTAAGGTGAGACTTGTAAGACACCTTTCGCCTAAGTTATAGGGGAAGGCCCACAGTGGTTAGCACTGCTGCTTCACAGCACCAAGGCCATGGGTTCGATTCCCACTTTGGGAGACTGTCTGTGTGGAGTTTGCACGTTCTCTGGTGCCTGCACGGGTTTCCTCCGATTTCCTTCCACAGTCCAAAGACGTGCAGGTTAGGTGGATTGGCCATGATCAATGTGCAGTTATAGGGATAATGCAGGGGAATGGGCTGCTCTTTTGGAGGGTCAGTGCAGACTCAATGGGCCAAATGGCTTTCTTCAGCACTGCATGATTCCATGGTTCGAAGTGGACTGCATGAGTGTATTCAAGACATAATTAGATGTGTCTCAGAGCTGGAAGGGCTGAGAGATAGTGAGAAAGTAGGTGGATGGAATTGATTAATGATAAAGGGGCAGGATTATTGAGCCTATTGGCCATCTCCTGTTCTGAAATATTCATGTTTTTGACTAATGTAGTTTTACTCAAAGGAATTTCACTTGTTATTTTCAAGTAGATAAATTACACCATCTCAAAAAATATTTAGCACTTGCAGTACCTGATATTAAGTTTCTGGAGATTCAGCAGCTGCCCAATTGCACAAGGAAGAGAACTCAGCTGATTATCATGGACCTGGAATCATTTTTTTAAAGTTAGTAATTTGATCTACAGATAAAAATCTGTTGTACATTACATTATTCCATTAAATGCAATCATGGTAAAATATCACTTAGTTGAGCAGTCAAGATGTCTGAATGAGAAATACTCTTTCCCTCAAAGTCTGAATTAGCCAATACTATAATTCAGTAAAGATTGATAGAAGCACCTACTCACTAATGAAGTCCAGTTTAATTATTATTCAATGAAGACATACACTCAAATCAACTGTCCATGCATTCTAATGGGTGAAGCACAAGGTTTTAGTGAAGTCTTTCATCCGAGGTTGCTTTATGAAAGAATTAAGAATCAAAGATTTCATCAGCATGCACTTAACTATGTCCTCTTAACGCCTTGTGCTTAAGTGCTAATAGATAACCCCCACCCAACCCAAAAAGTAGTACAGCTGTCCTAAAGTACATGGATTCATACTTTAAATTGAAAATTGGTCTTCTCTGTTCCTACCTGCAGGAAAAGAGACAACTTAATGACAATAGGGTTTTCTTGTGTAAATGTCTCTTGAAACTGCTAAATAATGGATTCTAAAATAGAGTATTATGCATTTTTGCTGTAGTAAATTATTTATTTCAAACCAGTTTTAAAGAAGGGAAATAATATTCAAACTGACATATTGCTATGCTTAAATGCCAAACTTAATTGATGTTGCCATCCTCTATCAGTCTGATTGGCAAATGGAATGGTATAACTCTCAAAAGGTTAAAAGATGAGTAGTGCCAGAGCAGTGGGACTGGAGAATCCCAACCATAGGCGAGGTCAGAGAATTCTAGCCTATGTTTCTTTCCTTTATCATCAAGCATATATCTGGCAGATCACCCTGGAAGTGAGAGGATTTTTTTTCTCTAATGCCCCTCATAATGTTGGTTGTATGATAGGAATGTTAAGAACCATTTTTTTTCTACACAAGAGTTAAATACACATCAGTATATATACTGTATTCTATTTTGATACAAACATATTGAACTAATTTTCGATGCACTATTATAGTAAATTCTATTTACATCAAGCACTGTGAGGGCTGGTAGGAGCTGAAGGTCCTCTGATAAGCATTGCAGTTTGTTAGACGCCAATATAAGTTTAGTTAGATCTGTCTGATCCCACCATCGATCACTTGTACTAAAGGAGACATTCAAATGGGATTCCTCCGGGGGGTCCACGTTTATTCGCCATACACTCTGAGGTACTGCATTGAAATAGAGAGAGAGAGTTTGTCAAATAATAATTACAATGAAATCTAATTCTGAACATTCACTTATATTGATCCATTTTCCATAATAATGCATCGGAATAAGCGAAACAAGTGAAACTTTGCCTTTGAATCTCTTATTTATTCTACATTTACATGCATCATAAATTACGTTTACAGGAACCATCTGGAAAAAGTAACCTTAAATTTGGGATATCTTAGAAGGGCTATATGTTTAAGTTTTTATTTATTAGTCACAAGTAGGCTTACATTAACACTGCAATGAAGTTACTGTGAAAATCCCCTAGTTGCCACACTCCGGCGCCTGTTCAGGTTCACCGAGGGAGAATTTAGCATGGCCAATGCATTGTACTACACATCTACACGGAATACTCACTAACCTACACATCTTGGGACACTAAGGGCAATTTTACCATGGCCAATCAACCTAACCTGCACGTCTTTGGACTGTGGGAAGAAACCAGAGCATCTGGAGGAAACCCATGCAGACACGGGGAGAATGTGCAAATTCCACACAGACAGTCACCCCCAAGGCCAGGAATCGAACCCATGTCCCTGAAGCTGTGAGGCAGCAGTGCTAACCACTGAGCCACTGATCATTCAAGTAAGATAGGGTGTCCTCTATGAAAATATGTCCAGAATTTAAGCATATTATAAATGCATCTTAGTGCAGAAGGGTTTGATGAAAAAGAAATGATACAAGTTTTGAATTTTCATTAAGTGATGCCTACTTGTGAAGGCACAGCCGACTTTTTCAATAAGTTAGCTGACTCAATTAATTACTCTGGTGGCCAACAAACGTCGTTTAAGCTACAATCAACTTACTCCTATGTCGAATAGTGGATAAAGGAAAATGAATTGCACAGAAACATTGCATAGTGTGTTCATATTAATAGGCCAAATTCATACTGCAAACGTGCCTAATTCCCTTTGAAAACTGAAAGCATATTTAAAGTAGATGGGCAAGATATTTGGTGAACCAATTCTGTGGGTTCCATCCAGCTCTGTTCCACCTCAGCCCATCCCCTGCTGGAACCCACAACCTGTCATAACTATTTCAATGCTTTCCTGGACTGTTTCCTATCTTGCACCATTCAGAAATGAGTTCATTCAAAATTCTGCTGCATGAAACCTAACTCTCAACAAGTCTCATTTGCTCATTACCGCTGTACTCACTGGTCTACATTGTCTTGATTCCTGGATCCTGAATGTCTCAATTTAAAATTCTCATCCTCACCAATGTAACCTCTTATGATTTCAGTAGAGACTAGTAATATTTTATTATATTTTTTGCTTGGAAAAAATTAAAGAACATCAATACTAATAATTATATCCTATCTTAAATAGGCAGTTAGATTAAAAATATTAGAAGTACAATGAATTCAGTTACTCATACCAAAACCAAATTTCTTAATCCAACTTTCCTTATGCACCCATTTGACTTACACCGTTAAAAATCTCAAGTCAAATATTTATCAAAAACTGGAAGATTAACTACATAGGTTGAGTACAGTTGCAAATATTGTAAGGGCTTTCTCGGGCCTTCCACTCACTTCTGGCAAGGTTTTCCCTTAAAATCTTCTCCAACTGTCCCTCAATTGTAGACTCCCCACTATCCACCTTGGGTGAGAACTCTCCTGGTTCTAATATGTTTTTAATTCTGGCCTCTTGCATCTTAAACTCTATTTCTTCTCATCTTGGCTGTCCAAAAAGTTCAACTCCATTTAGATAATAAGTTCCCTTTGTATTTTTCCTGCCAAAATGGATAACGGTGCTGTTTTCCAGTATTTGAGGAGCCATGGATTCAAGGTTAAATCAAGAGATTTAGAAGAGAGTGCACAAAAAAGTTCCATATAGACAAGTGTGAGATTGTGGAATGCCAAGATTATGGTTGAGGCAGAAACTATGTCAAGAATAAAGATTAAATTTGATAAATAGATGAGGGAAAGGAGGATATGGGAACAGGGTAGGTGATTATATTCATGACTCCTTGCTCAGATTACAGTAAGCATTGACATATACTGGTTAAGTTGAACGTTTCTTAGACTTTGTACTATCACAGACAAACCTTTTTTCTGAAGACAATTGTAAAGCTTCAAATGTAATTAACATTGTTCCAAATACGAAGACATGAATTGTAAATAGAAAAGCTAATGGTTTATCCATCCAAAAACTCCTCATATTATCCAATTCTAGTTGCTTCTGAAATGCCTCAACTATATCTGAAAGCAAATTTCAAACTTTGACCCCACTTTGAGTGAAGAATAATTTCCTGATAATATTTGTAACTTTATCTTTCTCCAGTGCACAATTTGATTTATGTAAGGTTCTAAATTTACCTTTTCCACAGCTCTTATGCACTTCTAAAAGCTAACCTCTCAAACACCTTAACTGCTGGCCAAAAATTCCAAGTTGCTCTTGTATTTCCTTATAACAAAACACTTAACATTAGATATGAACCTTGTAGCCCTTCTCTGCACTACCTCCAGAACTTGTATCTCTCACTTCTTTCTTGGCAACCAGAACTGGACATAGTATTGAGCAACGTACAATTTAATCAGCTCCTCTACCTTAGATTCTTCAGTTTTAGCTATGTAGTTTAAAATTTTAACAGTTTTGCTGACTGCTGCTTTGCCCAGGTTTGTTACGTTAAGCATCGAGTTTGCATTAAGCATTACTAAAAATTTTCAAAACTGCATTTATCCTTCAATAGTTGTTTCATTAAAATAGCAAATAGTTCCCCCAATATCATTGCCCAAAATAAAATATTTGTACTCACATTTAAGATCTTTGTCCACTCAATATTTTTCTTTTCTCCCAAATGCAATCAATTATCTGGCACTCAATGCATGTGTCTGGGTGGATGGGTTGGTGAAGTGGGCAGTGAAGTGGCAGATTGATTTTAACAAAGGTAAGTGTGAGGTCATGCATTTAACTATAGGGAGTACACAATAAATGGGAATATACCAAGAGGGATAGATGAAGTGAAAGATCTTGGAGCACACATACACAGGTCCCTACAGGCAGCAGTTCAAGTAGACAAGGTTGTAAAGAAGGCATATGGAATGCTCTACTTCATTGGCAGAGGTATAGAATATAAAAGTAAGGCTATTTAATGTTGGAATTGAATAAAACACTGGCAAGCCCACATTTGGAGTACTGTGTGCAATTCTGGTCACCATATTACAGTAAGGACCTAATTGCTCTGGAGAGAGCACAGAGGAGGTTTACAGGGCTAAAAAAGTGTAGCTGTGAGAAAAGATTGGATAGGTTGGGGTTATTTTCCTTGGAACAAAGAAGGCTGAGGAGTGACTTGATAGAGGTGTACAAAATCATGAAGGGAAGAGATAGAATGGACAGGAAAAGATTGTTTCCCTTGGTGGAGAATTCTCAAACCAGGGCACATAGATTCAAGATAAATGGCAGGAGGTGTAGAGTGGACATGAGGAGGAAGCTTTTTACACAATGGGTAGTGAGTGTCTGGAATTCACTGCTTGAGTTGGTGGTGGAGGCAAAAATTCTTTTTAAAAGTACCTGGATCTGCACCTTAAGTGATGTAAGCTGCAAGGCAATGAGCCAGGTGCAGGAAGGTGGGATTAGAAAAGGCACCTGGACTGGCATCAACAAGAGGAGCCAAATGGCCTCCTTCTCTGCTCTAACTTTTCTATGGTTTCTATGGCGTGACCCCAGGCATTACCAGGAGTCTATTTGACTACAGCTGTTAGTACAACCAAATCTGACCCAACAATTATCTAGCATTCACTCAGATATTCCCAGTTAGGGTCATTGGATGCAAATCATGATGAATAACTTGCTCATTTTCCCCCTCTCCCAGTGCTGAAGCACAGAGGCAATACTACCCACCACCTACAGCCGTCTCTCCAAACTGTTCTAACGATAAGGTAACAATTAATTTTAGAATTTCTTATATTGCCACAAAATCCTGTGCATTCACTCAGAGTCATTCAGTAGTTATTTCTAAAACCATTGTACATTAATTTCAGTAGTTATCAATAACTTTGATGTCTAAGTACTCTTCTACACAAGTTACCCCTTTTTTCCTGAATATTATACTGGAAATCAGGCAGAATAAAAACAAACCTTGTATTTATATAGGCCCTTTCACAACCTTGGGCCACTCCAAAGCACCTTGCAGCCAATTAAATTTTCTAAGTGTAACCACTGTTGGAAGAAATGCAGCAACCAATTTGCACAACAAGCTCCCATAACAGAGATAGTGTCAAAGTAATTTTTTTTCATAATGTTGACTGAGGTATAAATATTGGCCAGGACACCAAGACTAACTAACCCCTCTTTGAAACAGTGCCATGCGATCTCTTACACTTGCATGAGAGCAGACAGAGCGTAAGTTTAATACATCATCTACAAGACACACGGAGCTGAAGTGGCAGCCAGGATATCTGTGCTCAAGTCTCTGAAGTGAGACTTGGATCCAAAACCTCTTGGTTCAGAGAGGCCAGAGTGCATTCACCAAGTCATAGCTGTATTTGGAAAATGGGTCCTCCTATGCCTTCTGCTACAAACAAAATGTCAACCATGTTTTTCACTAAGCAAATGTGACAAGTGTTTTGTTATTAAACAGTCCATTTATAACCTAAAAGTACTCAAACAAGTTATTTAGATCCGCAGCCCATACCTATGATGAACTTTTGAATATTTTGGGCACAAAAATCTTAATATCAATCGTTACCCTGACTTGTAAATACAGTGGTGAAACCAAATAAATAACATACTACATCATTGTATACAGGGGCGGCTAATGTTCACCCTCCCTCTGGCCGGCCCACCCAACTGCAGCCTTACCCTCAGTCAACTCTCTGTTGGAAAGGTTGAGCTGGCCACTCTTCCTGGCCGTTATGATTAAACCGGCAGGTACAGGTGGCTCTGACTCCCGAGCTTGAAATCCTGGTCCAGGCCTGCGATTAGCGAACCTGTTACCTCCCCTGCGAGACATTAGAGCGAGACACAGAACCGCAACTATCGGATCTCCTCCCCTCCCTCGTTCAAATCCCGGCAACAGGCCGCGCTGCGCCGCTCCAACCGTCCGCAGCGCGCATGCGCGCCCACTGCGCCGACTAGCTCCTGTTTTCCCTGCCTTTGCAGAGGACAGTGCAGATCTTGTACACAAGCATATGTCATCTAGTTGCTTCTGCAAACAAATTCGAAAGATTCGGCATCCCCAAGAGACCACTGCTTTTGAAAAGCATGGTAAGAAGTCTCACAACACCAGGTTAAAGTCCGACAGGTTTATTTGGTAGCAAATACCATAAGCTTTTGGAGCACTGCTCCTTCGTCAGATGGAGTGGAAATGTGCTCTCAAACAGTGCAAACAGACAAAATCAAGTTGCAGAATACTGATTAGAATGCGAATCCTACAGCCAGCCAGGTCTTAAAGGTACAGACAATGTGGGTGGAGGGAACATTAAACACAGGTTAAAGAAATGTGTATTGTCTCCAGACAGAACAGCTAGTGAGATTCTACAAGCCCAGGAGGCAAGCTGTGGGGGTTACTGATAATGTGACATAAATCCAACATCCCACCTGTGGGGGAGCACTTCAGCAGTCACGGGCATTCAGCCTTGGATCTTTAGGTAAGCGTTCTCCAAGGCGGCCTTCACAACACACGACAGCGCAGAGTCGCTGAGCAAAAACTGATAGCCAAGTTCCGCACACATGAGGACGGCCTAAACCGGGATGTTGGATTTATGTCACATTATCAGTAACCCCCACAGCTTGCCTCCTGGGCTTGTAGAATCTCACGAGCTGTTCTGTCTGGAGACAATACACATTTCTTTAACCTGTGTTTAATGTTCCCTCTACCCACATTGTCCGTACCTTTAAGACCTGGCTGGCTGTAGGATTCGCATTCTAATCAGTATTCTGCAACTTGATTTTGTCTGTTTGCACTGTTTGAGAGCACATTTCCACTCCATCTGACGAAGGAGCAGTGCTCCGAAAGCTTATGGTATTTGCTACCAAATAAACCTGTTGGACTTTAACCTGGTGTTGTGAGACTTCTTACCGTGTTCACCCCAGTCCAACGCCGGCATCTCCACATTTTGAAAAGCATGACACTGTTTTCGCATTGTAAATGTCTATGGCATACTAGTCTATACTGTAAGAAGTCTCACAACACCAGGTTAAAGTCCAACAGGTTTATTTGGTAGCAAAAGTGGCTTTTGTTATCAAATAAACCTGTTGGACTTTAACCTGGTGTTGTGAGACTTCTTACTGTGTTTACCCCAGTCCAACGCCGGCATCTCCACATCATACTCATACTAGTCTATTACAGCTCCTCTAGTCAGTCGAGTGAGGAAACTATTGCACCTGCTAAGTAAACCACAAGTAAGAAAGGGTGATTTCTGTGGCAGAGAATGTGAAATGTTCACTAACATACTTAAGTATGGTTTGGTATAAAAATGTGCAAATGATAATAACTTGAGGGTATGGTTATAATGAGGACTGCACTGAAATGCAGGAAGACATAAACAGGCTTGCAGACTAGATAAATAGCAAATGATATCATTACAACAAAGCGTGAGGCAGTTCATTTTGTTAAATGGAAAAAGGCAGCCACTTATTCTTTGGAAGGTAACAAACTAAATGGAATAGAATCTAAGAAGTCAGATACACGAATTACTGACGGTAGCAACAAAGGTTGATGAGACAATTTCTAGAGAAATGGAGTCCAAAAGCTGGTTAGCAACAATAACAATTTGTATAAAATTTGACGACATCACACTTGAAATACTGTGAGCATTTTGGTCTCCATACTACAGAAAGGACACTGAAAGCCTGAAGAAAGTTAAGAAAAAAATACAAGGATGCTGCCAGGGTTGAGAGGATGCAACTATCAAGAAAAGATGAGCAGGCTGCAGTTATTTTCAAAAATTAAAAAAAACATGAAAAAGAGGATAGAGGATTTTAAACCTAATGAAGTGGCTTGATGAGGTGGGTTTTTCACTTGTGGATGAGTCCAGAATATGGAAGCACTTAATACGAACAAGATAGCCACCAACAGATGGAGGAAATTTATTTACACAGAAAGTGACAAGAATTTGGAACTTGTTGCCATCTGGAATAGTTGAAGTAGATAGCACTGATGGATTTAAGGGTAAATGGGGACAGAATGGGGAAAAGTAATTTAGGTGGAATGAGGCCTATCTGGAATAAATGCAGAATTATGGGAGCAACTGCATAAAGCTTCAGTTTAACATCTCATCTGAACAACAGCACCTCTTGATAGTTTAACACTCCTTCAGTACTTATATTCTGTGCTCAAGTCCCTGAAAATTGAACTCACAACTTTCTGACTGAGACAAAAGATGCCACCACTGATCCAGGTCTGACACCTGTGACAGAACAAAGAATTTCTATAAAGTGCAACAAAAACCGAGACGGATCTAGAGCACAGCAACTTCCCTATATTTTTGCACATTTTACAAGAGTGAACATTGTATATCTTAAAAAAACTATATTTTAAAATGGCAAATACAGTAACATCCTAAAAATAAAGAAAATGTTTCATGAGTATTTATGCAAAGATTTATAATAACATGTTAGCAAGAAAATACAGTACAAAATAAAATTTTAAAATTAATGAAAAATATTTATATTTCAGAAGCTCTTCCATGCTGTGAAGAACACTGACTTTTTTGATGGTGTTCTACAAGTTTTACAAACAAGCCCTGCAGGAATCCATTAAATAGTTGAAAGCTTTCCATACATTCTTTTGCAAGTTTATTAGCTTTAGTTTTAACCGGACAGCTGACAAGCTGAAATTAATTCAGAGACAGTGATTTTTATCACCCTTCCTTTCTTCTGTTTATACCAAGAAATTTTAAACAAAAGAAATTGCATGTGACATAATCACTGCCTTTCTTCTTCTGTCTCCAAGTTAAACTTTCTTAGTTTCCCAGTGCTGTCAATTTCTAAGATTCCACCCCCCCCCCCTCCCCCCCGATACAGCCATATAATATGAGCAGCAGTGCAGGAAATTCATCTGTGCAATTAAAAGTCAGCTCAAATTGATCGATCTTACTTTGAAGCATATATAAAAAGTAACCTTGCCTATAATGAACCAGAATATTTTCTACAAATTAGACTTCTTGTAGCAGATCTTAACCTAAACTGCTCAAAATAAACACAACATTAGTGGCCCAAAAATAGCTTCTTACCCCATTCAGCAGAGGACTCCAGCCATTTCATACTGAGTTTTGCCCCCAAAAATCATTTGTGTTTTTAAACATCAACTTTAAAATCTGCAAGAAGCAATGACATTAATGGGGAGAAATCCTTCACCATTCCAGACATCTATAATTTTGTTGGCTCTATTCTCTCTCCACAGATGCGGTCAGGCCTGAGATTTTCCAGCATTTTCTGTTTCCGTATCTATAATTTAAATTTACCCAAATATTGAGTTAATATTGAGTTTGAGTCACTTAACTCTCAGAAAGTATATTGAGATGGCAGAGGAACCAATTGCTTTATTTTCTGAGTGTGGACAATTCTTTAAACCAACCCACATTTATACTACACACATAATGTAATGAAATGTTCCAAGGTACTTCACAGTTATGTTATCAAGCATAATTTGACACCAAGCCATATCAGGAGATATTAGGGCAGGTGACCAAAAGTTTTATTAAATAGGTAGGTTTTAAGGTGCACCTGAAAGAAAGGAGTTTAGAAGGAATGCTAGAGTTTTGGACCGAGACAACTCAAGGCACTGCTTCCAATGGTTGAGCAATGAAAAATGAGGTGCACAAGAGGCCAGAATTGGAAGACCACAAAGATTTCAGAGAGTTGTTGGGTTGGAGGTGAGAAAGTAGAATATAAATAAAGGGTTAACTCGGAAAATATGGGTTAGCATGACTTGACAGGAGTCAGAGGGAGTAGCATGACTTGAATAAAATGAAGGCATACAAAGAATGGAATATTCTAGGAAGAAATGATTTAATTCTGGTAAGGGCTGATTGGGTAAACAAGGTAGGAAATCCATTGTGTTGAGGAATGTGATTAGATCTGTACAGAATTGAATATACTCGTATGATTAGATCTGCATAAAAGACGGCTGTAACAGAACAATTTTAAGCAGATCCTTCTGATCACTCCCAATGGCCATTGTAAGTGCAAAATAAAGTAATACTGTGTGGATTTGCTACGATGTAGGTTGTTCTTTAAAATTTTCTTCAACAGAGATTACAAACATAGGGAGAAGGCTGTCAGGCTAATCTACTGTAATAGCTACAATTTTTTCAATCCACTCCAAAACTGAGTTCAAATTTTTAATCATTATGGAATAAGGGCATTGCTGGCAATAATATTGCACGTTTTTGATAAATGCAGCTCGGCAGCATGTTCTGGGGAGATGATCCAGTGGCGATAAAGGAACAATATATTTCCAAGTTAGAATGGTGCATGAAACAAAAACAGAAAATGCTGGAAAATCTCAGCAGGTCTGACAGCATCTGTGGGGAGAGAATAGATGTGGAGATGCCGGCGTTGTACTGGGGTGAACACAGTAAGAGTTTTAACAACACCAGGTTAAAGTCCAACAGGTTTATTTGGTAGCAAATACCATTAGCTTTCAGAGCGCTGCTCCTTCGTCAGATGGAGTGGAAATCTGCTCTCAAACAGGGCATACAGAGACACAAAATTAAGTTACAGAATACCAATTAGAATGCGAATCTCTACAGCCAACCAGGTCTTAAAGATACAGACAATGTGGGTGGAGGGAGCATTAAGCACAGGTTAAAGATATGTGTATTGTCTCCAGACAGGACAGCCAGCAAGTCCAGGAGGCAAGCTGTGGGGGTTACTGATAATGTGACATAAATCCAACATCCCGGTTTAGGCCGTCCTCATGTGTGCGGAACTTGGCTATCAGTTTCTGCTCAGCGACTCTGCGCTGTCGTGTGTCGTGAAGGCCGCCTTGGAGAACGCTTACCCGAAGATCAGAGGCTGAATGCCCGTGACTGCTGGAGTGCTCCCCCACAGGAAGAGAACAGTCTTGTCTGGTGATTGTCGAGCGGTGTTCATTCATCCGTTGTCGTAGCGTCTGCATGGTTTCCCCAATGTACCATGCCTCGGGACATCCTTTCCTGCAGCGTATCAGATAGACAACAAAGAACAATACAGCACAGGAACAGGCCCTTCGGCCCTCCAAGCCCGCGCCGCTCCCTGGTCCAAACTAGACCATTCTTTTGTATCCCTCCATTCCCACTCCGTTCATATGGCTGCCTAGATAAGTCTTAAATGTTCCCAGTGTGTCCGCCTCCACCACCTTGCCTGGCAGCGCATTCCAGGCCCCCACCACCCTCTGTGTAAAATATGTCCATCTGATATCTGTGTTAAACCTCCCCCCCTTCACCTTGAACCTATGACCCCTCGTGAACGTCACCACCGACCTGGGGAAAAGCTTCCCACCGTTCACCCTATCTATGCCTTTCATAATTTTATACACCTCTATTAAGTCTCCCCTCATCCTCCGTCTTTCCAGGGAGAACAAACCCAGTTTACCCAATCTCTCCTCATAACTAAGCCCCTCTATACCAGGTAACATCCTGGTAAACCTCCTCTGTACTCTCTCCAAAGCCTCCACGTCCTTCTGGTAGTGTGGCGACCAGAACTGGACGCAGTATTCCAGATGCGGCCGAACCAACGTTCTATACATCTGCAACATCAGACCTCAACTTTTATACTCTATGCCCCGTCCTATAACCTTGGCCGAGTTGCAAAAGTAGGTACCGTGTACCTGATAGATGGTGTTCTCACGTGAGATGATGGCATCTGTGTCGATGATCCGGCACATCATCGACACCATCATCTCACGTGAGAACACCATCTACCAGGTACACGGTACCTACTCTTGCAACTCAGTCAACGTTGTCTATCTGATACGCAGTAAGAGTTTTAACAACACCAGGTTAAAGTCCAACAGGTTTATTTGGTAGCAAATACCATTAGCTTTTGGAGCGCTGCTCCTTCGTCAGATGAAGTGGAAGGAGCAGCGCTCCGAAAGCTAACGGTATTTGCTACCAAATAAACCTGTTGGACTTTAACCTGGTGTTGTTAAAACTCTTACTGTGTTCACCCCAGTACAACGCCGGCATCTCCACATCATATCTGATACGCTGCAGGAAAGGATGTCCCGAGGCATGGTACATTGGGGAAACCATGCAGACGCTACGACAACGGATGAATGAACACCGCTCGACAATCACCAGGCAAGACTGTTCTCTTCCTGTGGGGGAGCACTTTAGCAGTCACGGGCATTCAGCCTTGGATCTTCAGGTAAGCGTTCTCCAAGGCGGCCTTCACGACACACGACAGCGCAGAGTCGCTGAGCAGAAACTGATAGCCAAGTTCCGCACACATGAGGACGGCCTAAACCGGGATGTTGGATTTATGTCACATTATCAGTAACCCCCACAGCTTGCCTCCTGGACTTGCTGGCTGTCCTGTCTGGAGACAATACACATCCCTTTAACCTGTGCTTAATGCTCCCTCCACCCACATTGTCTGTATCTTTAAGATCTGGTTGGTTGTAGGGATTCGCGTTCTAATCAGTATTCTGTAACTTGATTTTGTGTCTCTGTGCCCTGTTTGAGAGCAGATTTCCACTCCATCTGACGAAGGAGCAGCGCTCCGAAAGCTTATGGTATTTGCTACCAAATAAACCTGTTGGACTTTAACCTGGTGTTGTTAAAACTCTTACTGGGTGAGAATAGAGCCAGTGTTTCGAGTCTAGATGACCCTTCAGTGGCCCTTCAGATTACAACATCCGCAGTATTTTGCTTTTATCTTAGAATGGTGCATGAATTTCCATGTGCCAGGCGTCCTCGTCTTTCTAGGTGGCTGCAAGTTTGGAAGATGCTGTCGAAGAAGCCTTGGTACAGTCAAAGAAGGTGGTAGAGGCATTGAATGCTTGAAGTAGTGGGTGGGGTCCCAATCGAGTGGGCTACTTTGTCCTTGATAGTGTTGAACCTCGAGAATTACTGGAGCTGCACTCATCCAGGCAAGTAAGGGAGTAATCTATCACGCTCTTGGCTGGTGCCCTGTAGATGGTAGAAATGTTGTAAAAGCTCTGCTGCTGCGGAATTCCTAGTCTCCGATCTGGTCCTGTGGACATGGTATTTATGTGGCTATTCCTGTTATGTCTCTGGTCAGTGTATCTTGACAATGTGGGATTCTGTGATGCTAATGTCATTGAATGTGATGGGGAGGTAGTAGACATCCTCTTGTAGGAGATATAATTACCTGGCACTAGGCGTGGCATGAATGTTACCTGTCACTATCAGCACTAACCTGAATGTTGTCCAGGTTTTGTTGCACGCAGGCCTTCCCTCACTTCTAACAAACATCACCCTGAAACGTTAACACTGACCTGCTGAGTATTTCCAACATCTTGTTTATATTTCGTTTGCATGAATTTGTAACGCTTTTACATTTTCTGTTAATATTTCATTTATACGAATTTGTAGTTTTTTTAAAAAAAACACAAGCTTGGCTTCATTCAAAGGAAAACAACAGACACTGGGAAGAAACGAAATTTGACTTCTTGTGGAATTAAAACAGGAAGATGCAAAAGCAATAATTATTTAAAATGTATTTTCTATTTCTCTCATGGAAGTCAATCTGTGGAACACTCTAGAAGATGGGAGCCGCTTCGCCCGAGGTTTGATGATGATGAAGACGTAGAGCTCCCCCTAGCGCGTCCACCTCCACCCACCGAGGGAGGGAAGGTGCTGCGCTTGCGCAGCCGGACGCGGGGGATTGTGG
>NW_027591731.1:0-15000 GCF_964213995.1 Mustelus asterias
CCTGTCCCCTCCCCTCCCCTCCACTCCACTCCCATTCCCAACCCTCCACTCCACTCCTCCCATGGAATCCCACCCTCTCCCAACCACTCACCGTGCCTCCCTTCCTCACCCCTGGCCCCTCCTCCTCTCTCCTTGCCTCGCTTCCCCTCCCTCCCCTCCCCTCCCCCTCCCTTCCCCTCCCCTCCCCTCACCTCCTCTCCCCTCCCTCCACCTGTGAACCCGTCGGTAGCCCCCCCCCGCCTCCCGCGCTGAGCAGACTGTGGCCCGGGTCTGAATCTCGCCACTGAGGCAGGTTCCGGGTGGGTGGACATTCTGGGGAGAATGTTGCAAAGGGAGGAACGGCAGGAGCTGCTGGTTGGCCTGTGGGGCGAGGGAAGCAGGCCAGTTGGATACCTGTTTCAAAGAGCTGGCCTCGCTCCAACGGGCTGAATGGCCTCCGCCTGTTCTCTTCCAATCCTGCTGCCTGGAGGGGAAGGTGCTGAATTGCCCCTGGACGTTGGGGAGAAGTGAGGGTTAGTCCCCGAATGTATCCGCTCGGACTGCTTACCTGGCGATGTCGAGAGTCTACCTCCTCCCCCACCCCTCACTCCCCGCACCGCCTTCCACCACGCTCCGTCCCATAGAACATAGAACATTACAGCGCAGTACAGGCCCTTCGGCCCTCGATGTTGCGCCGACCAGTGGTACCAATCTAAAGCCCCTCTAATCTACACTATTCCAATATCATCCATATGTTTATCCAATAACCATTTGAATGCTCTTAATGTTGACGAGTCCACTACTGCTGCAGGCAGGGCATTCCACGCCCTTACTACTCTCTGAGTAAAGAACCTACCTCTAACATCTGTCCTATATCTCTCACCCCTCAATTTAAAGCTATGTCCCCTCGTGCTAGCCAACACCATCCGAGGAAAAAGGCTCTCACTATCCACCCTATCTAATCCTCTGATCATCTTGTATGCCTCTATTAAGTCACCTCTTAACCTTCTTCTCTCTAACGAAAACAACCTCAAGCCCCTCAGTCTTTCCTCATACGATTTTCCCACCATACCAGGCAACATCCTGGTAAATCTCCTCTGCACCCTTTCCAACACTTCCACATCTTTCCTATAATACGGCGACCAGAACTGTACGCAATACTCCAAGTGCGGCCGCACCAGAGTTTTGTACAGTTGCAGCATGACCTCCTGGCTCCGAAACTCAATCCCTCTCCCAATAAAAGCTAACACACCGTACGCCTTCTTAACAACCCTATCAAGCTGGGTGCCAACTTTCAGGGATCTATGCACATGGACACCCAGATCCCTCTGTTCATCCACACTACCAAGTATCTTACCATTAGCCCAGTACTCTGTATTCCTGTTACTCCTTCCAAAGTGAATCACCTCACACTTTTCCGTATTAAACTCCATTTGCCACCTCTCAGCCCAGCTCTGCAGCTTATCTATGTCCCTCTGTAACCTGCCACTTCCCTCCGCACTGTCTACAACTCCACCGACTTTAGTGTCATCCGCAAATTTACTAATCCATCCTGCCACACCCTCATCCAGGTCATTAATAAAAATGACAAACAGCAGTGGCCCCAAAACAGATCCTTGCGGTACACCACTAGGAACTGAACTCCAGGATGAATATTTCCCATCAACCACCACCCTTTGTTTTCTTACAGCTAGCCAATTCCTGATCCAAACCACTAAATCACCCTCAATCCCACGTGTCCGTATTTTCTGCAAAAGCTTACCATGGGGAACCTTATCAAACGCTTTGCTGAAATCCATATACACCACATCAACCGCTTTACCCTCATCCACCTCTTTGGTCACCTTCTCAAAGAACTCAATAAGGTTTGTGAGGCACGACCTACCCTTCACAAAACCGCGCTGACTATCCCTAATCAAATTATTCCTTTCTCGGTGATTATAAATCCTGTCTCTTATAATCCTTTCCAATACTTTACCCACAACAGAAGTGAGGCTCACCGGTCTATAATTACCAGGGTTGTCCCTACTCCCCTTCTTGAACAAAGGGACAACATTTGCTATCCTCCAGTCTTCTGGCACTGTTCCTGTAGACAATGATGACACAAAGATCAAAGCCAAAGGCTCTGCAATCTCCTCTCTAGCCTCCCAGAGAATCCTGGGATAAATCCCATCTGGCCCAGGGGACTTATCTATTTTTACCCTTTCCAGAATTGCTAACACCTGTTCCTTATGAACCTCAATCCCATCCAGTCCAACAGCCCGCATCTCAGTACTCCCCTCGACAACACGGTCCCTCTCCAGTGTGAATACCGACGAAAAATATTCATTTAGTGCCTCTCCTATCTCTTCGGACTCCACGCACAACTTCCCACTCCTGTCCTTGACTGGCCCTAATCTTACCCTAGTCATTCTTTTACTCCTGACATACCTATAGAAAGCTTTAGGGTTTTCCTTGATCCTACCTGCCAAAGACTTCTCATGTCCCATCCTGGCTCTTCTTAACTCTTTCTTTAGGTCCTTCCTGGCTAACTTGTAACTCTCAAGCGCCCTAACTGAGCCTTCATGTCTCATCTTAACATAAGTCTCCTTCTTCCTCTTCACAAGAGATTCAACCTCCTTAGTAAACCCTGGTTCTCTCACACGTCTGCTTCCTCCCTGCCTGACAGGTACATATTTATCAAGGACGCGTAGTAGCTGTTCCTTGAACAAGTTCCACATTACAATTGTGCCCATCCCCTGCAGTTTCCTTCCCCAATCTATGCCAGCTAAATCTCGCCTAATCGCATCATAATTTCCTTTCCCCCAGCTATAACTCTTGCCCTTTGGTATATACCTATCCTTTTCCATTGCTCAATGTGGGAAAGCTGGCACAGTTATAGAGTCAGAGAGGTTTGCAGCATGGAAACAGGCCCTTTCGGCCCAACTTGTCCATGCTGCCCTTTTGTTTAAACCCCTAAGCTAATCCCAATTGCCCGCATTTGGCCCATATCCCTCTATATCCATCTTACCCATGTAACTGTTTAAATGCTTTTTAAAAGATAAAATTGTACCCGCCTCTACTACTACCTCTGGCAGCTCGTTCCAGACACTCACCACCCTCTGTGTGAAAAAATTGCCCCTCTGGACACTTTTGTATCTCTCCCCTCTCACCTTAAACCTATGCCCTCTAGTTTTAGACTCCCCTACCTTTGGGAAAAGATATTGACTATCTAGCTGATCTATGCCCCTCATTATTTTATAGACCTCTATAAGATCACCCCTCAGCCTCCTAAGCTCCAGAGAAAAAAGTCCCAGTCTATCCAGCCTCTCCTTATAATTCAATCCATCAAGTCCCAGTAGCATCCTAGTAAATCTTTTCTGCACTCTTTCTAGTTTAATAATATCCTTTCTATAATAGGGTGACCAGAATTGCACACAGTATTCCAAGTGTGGCCTTACCAATGTCTTGTACAACTTCAACAAGACATTCCAACTCCTGTATTCAATGTTCTGACCGATGAAACCAAGCATGCCGAATGCCTTCTTCACCACTCTGTCCACCTGTGACTCCACTTTCAAGGAGCTATGAACATGTACCCCTCGATCACTTTGTTCTGTAACTCTCCCCAACGCCTTACCTGACTGAGTAATTCCTGCCCTGGTCCAATCTATCAAAATGCATCACCTTGCACTTGTCTAAATTAAACTCCATCTGCCATTCGTCAGCCCACTGGCCCAGTTGATCAAGATCCCGTTGCAATCGGAGATAACTTTCTTCACTGTCCACCATGCCACCAATCTTGGTGTCATCTGCAAACTTACTAACCATGCCCCCTGTATTCTCATCCAAATCACTAATATAAATGACAAATAACAGTGGGCCCAGCACTGATCCCTGAGGCACACCGCTGGTCACAGGCCTCCAGTTTGAAAAACAACTCTCTACAACCACCCTCTGGCTTCTGTCAAGAAGCCAATTTTGTATCCATTTAGATACCTCACCCTGGATCCCGTGAGATTTTACCTTATGCAACAACCTACCATGCGGTACCTTGTCAAAGGCCTTGCTAAAGTCCATGTAGACAACATCAACTGCACTGCTTTCATCTACCTTCTTGGTTACCCCTTCAAAAAACTCAATCAAATTTGTGAGACATGATTTTCCACTCACAAAGCCATGCTGACTGTCCCTAATCAGTCCTTGCCTCTCTAAATGCCTGTAGATCCTGTCTCTCAAAATACCTCCCAACAACTTACCCACCACAGATGTGACCCTCACTGGCCTGTAGTTCCCAGGCTTTTCCCTGCAGCCCAGTCGCAGCCAAGTGGCTTCCCCGTCAATCCAAGAACCTTCCTGCCAAGAACCCGCGATGATTCACAGGCTGCAAGCTCCCTAGGGTCCCAGCCCCAACTTTCCCTCTGTTTGGGATCGGACTGTCTCACTCTGCAAATCTCGCCTGGGAATCTCGCGCTTGTGGGGTGCTGGGGGGAGGAGCGGTGGCAACCTGACGGGGCTTAATTTGAGACTGCCCCTCTCCTCCCGAGAATAAACTGTGTGTCGGGGCTGTGAAACAGTTGTCGGAGTGCTTCAGAGCAATCTGACACTGTCTGGGAGAGAGTGCGGAGGAGAGAGAGAGAGACTGACCATCACGCACAAGGAAGAATCCCAGCGAAGAAAGCGGGAGAGAGAGAAGGAGGGGGAGAGAGAGAGAGAGAGAGTGCGGAGGAGAGAGAGAGAAGGAAGGAGAGAGAGAGAGAGAAGGAAGGACAGGGAGAGAAGGAAGGAGAGAGAGAGAGAGAGAAGGAAGGAGAGAGAGAAAAGGAAGGAGAGGGAGAGAGAGAGAAGGAAGGAGAGAGAGAGAGAGAGAGAGAAGGAGAGAGAGAAGAAAGTAGAGGGAGAGAGAGAGAGAAGGAGAGAGAGAAGGAAGGAGAGAGAGAGAAAGAGAGAGAGAAGGAAGGAGAGAGAGAGAAGGAGAGAGAGAGAGAAGGAGAGAGAGAAGGAGGGAGAGAGAGAGAGAGAGAAAGAAGGAAGGAGAGAGACAGAAGGAAGGAGAGGGAGAGAAGGAAGGAGAGATAGAGAGAGAAGGAAGGAGAGAGAGAGAAGGAAGGAGAGAGAGAGAGAGAGAGAAGGAAGGAGAGGGAGAGAGAGAAGGAAGGAGAGGGAGAGAGAGAAGGAAGGAGAGGGAGAGAGAGAAGGAAGGAGAGGGAGAGAGAGAAGGAAGGAGAGGGAGAGAGAGAGAAGGAAGGAGAGAGAGAGAAGGAAGGAGAGGGAGAGAGAGAAGGAGAGAGAGAAGGAAGGAGAAGGAGAGAGAGAGAAGGAAGGAGAGAGAGAGAGAAGGAAGGAGAGAGAGATAGAGAAGGAGGGAGAGAGCGAGGAGAGAGAGAGAGAAGGAAGGAGAGAGAGAGAAGGAGGGAGAGAGAGAGAGAGAAGGAAGGAGAGAGAGAGAGAAGGAAGGAGAGAGAGAGAGAAGGAGAGAGAGAGAGAGAAGGAAGGAGAGAGAGAGAGAGAGAAGAAAGGAGAGGGAGAGAGAGAAGGAAGGAGAGAGAGAGAGAAGGAAGGAGAGAGAGAGAGAGAAGGAAGGAGAGAGAGAGAAGGAAGGAGAGGGAGAAAGAGAGAAGGAGCGAGAGAGAGAGAGAGAAGGAAGGAGAGAGAGATGAGGAAGGAGAGGGAGAGAGAGAGAAGGAGTGAGAGAGAGAGAGAAGGAAGGAGAGAGAGAGAGAGAAGGAGCGAGAGAGAAGGAAGGAGAGAGAGAGAGAGGAGAGAGAGAGAGAGAAGGAAGCAGAGAGAGAGAGAGAAGGCAGACAATATACAATAAGAGTGTAATCAGGCACTTTCCACAAGGCACTCTGAGTCGTGAGCCAATTTAACAAGGATTCCCGAACATTAACTCTGTGCTCAGTAATACCCATTAGCAAGGGGCCGGCCCCTTGCTGCAGCTTTTTGCCTCAGCACTGTGTGTGTGGGTCGGAGAGCATGTGGATGTGACAGCATGTGACAGAGCAGGGACAGCTGGATCCGTTTATACTCTGGCATCTTAAACCCGCTTGAGAAACTGCACGGGTGTCTGCTGTCCTCAGATGCTCACTCAGCATTCCCCCTCGGAGATCATTGAGACACACTCAAAAACAGCTGCTCCCTATCCACTCTGTCCATGTCCCTCGTAACGTTGTATCCCTCAATCAGGTCACCGCTCAGCCTTCTCTGCTCCAACAAAAACAGGTCGGGTGCATTGGCCGTGCTAAATTGTCCCTTAGTGTCCAAAGATGTGCAGGTTAGGATGGATTGGCCGTGCTAAATTGTCCCTTCGTGTCCAAAGATGTGCAGGTTAGGTGGGATGGCCGTGCTAAATTGTCCCTTAGTGTCCAAAGATGTGCAGGTTAGGTGGGTTGGCCATGCTAAATTGTCCCTTAGTGTCCAAAGATGAGCAGGTTAGGTGGGTTGGCCGTGCTAAATTGTCCCTTAGTGTCCAAAGATGTGTAGGTTAGGTAGATTGCCCATGCTAAATTGCCCCTTAGTGTCCAAAGATGTAGAGGTTAGGAGGATTGGCCGTGCTAAATTGCCCCTTAGTGTCCAAAGATGTGTAGGTTAGGTGGATTGGCCATGCTAAATTGCCGCTTAGTGTCCAAAGATGTGTAGGTTAGGGGGATTGGCCATGCTAAATTGCCCCTTAGTGTCCAAAGATGTGTAGGTTAGGTGGATTGGCCATGCTAAATTGCCCCTTAGTGTCCAAAGATGTGCAGGTTAGGTGGATTGGCCATGCTAAATTGCCCCTTAGTGTCCAAAGATGGGTAGGTTAGGTGGATTGGCCATGCTAAATTGCCCCTTAGTGTCCAAAGATGTGTAGGTTAGGGGGATTGGCCATGCTAAAGTGCCCCTTAGTGTCCAAAGATGTGCAGGTTAGGTGGATTGGCTATGCTAAATTGCCCCTTAGTGTCCAAAGATGTGTAGGCTAGGGGGATTGGCCATGCTAAATTGCCCCTTAGTGTCCACAGATGTGGAGGTTAGGGGAATTGGCCATGCTAAATTGCCCCTTCGTGTCCACAGATGTGTAGGTTAGGGGGATTGGCCATGCTAAATTGCCCCTTCGTGTCCAAAGATGTGTAGGTTAGGGGGATTGGCCATGCTAAATTGCCCCTTCGTGTCCAAAGATGTGTAGGTTAGGGGGATTGGCCATGCTAAATTGCCCCTTAGTGTCCAAAGATGTGTAGGTTAGGGGGATTGGCCGTGCTAAATCCCCCTCAGTGTCAGGGAGATTAACAGAGTAAATTACATGGGGTTATCGTGATAAGATGGGATTGTTGTTGGCGCAGGCTCGATGGGCTGAATGGCCTCCTCCCGCACTGTCGGGATTCTATGAGATGAATGGCCAGTGAATGCAATCAGTCACCTCTGGAACTGTTAACCCCCCAACGCGAGTCGATGCCTATGGGGTGGGGCACAAGAGACCTCGGTTGGACGTCCCATAGGAGTGACAGTGGTACAGCGCTCCCTCAGTAGTCCCTGGGGTAGGTGTCGGGTCGCAACCCTGACCTTCTGAACCCCAAGCGAGGGTGCCACTCAGTGACCCAGGGCTGACACACGGCCGTGCCAAGGCCTTGTCCGCCATTGTGAGATCTCCCCCACCCCACCCCAGCACCGCGTCCCCAAGTCCAGCCGTCCTTCCATTGCGGGAGGGTTAAAGGTGCCAGGACTAATTCCCCTCCAAGCAGGTTACAGCCGCGTGTGAAAGCAAATCCCTAATCCTCTTTATGATGCAGAGGCCGGCTTGCTTTGGCTTTGCACCTTACGCGCAGGCCTCTCCGCTGTCCGGACTCCTCTCTCCCCATCGGACGGTGCATTCCACGGCACGCGCTGGTGGGGGGAGGGTTTACAAGCCGGGGGGGCACCCAGGTGAGCTGTGTCAAGCGGCCGCGATAGAGTTATTTCTCTCCTTGCTTGCTTTTTTTTTAGCTTTCCTGCTCCAGCTATGAAACAGAGGCCTGGTCTCCCAGGCTGCGCAACCTGCCCTTGTGAGAATCTCCTCCCCGGGCAAAATATTGGCGTGGCTCTGGTGGGGGGAAGACAGGAACTAATGGGATAGCTCCAAGAGCCGCGTAAGAGGTGCTCTCTCCCCTTTACCCTTACTGATAGTTCCTGAAATCAGGATTTTATAGAGATGTACAACACAGAAGCAGGCTCTTCGGCCCAACTTGTCTATGCCAGCCAGGTTTCCTAAGCTCAACTCGTCCCATTTTCCTGCGTTTGGCCCGTGTCCCTCTCAACCTTTCCCATCCATGTTCCCGTCCAAATGTTGTAGAATCCTACAGGAGGCCATTCGGCCAACTGAGTCCGCACCGAGCACAATCCCATCCAGGCCCCATCCCCACAACCCCATGCATTTACCCTAGCTAGTCCCCCTGACGCTAAGGGGCAATTTAGCATGGTCAAACCACCTCACCCGTACATCTTTGGGACTGTGGGAGGAAACCGGAGCACCCGGAGGAAACCCACGCAGACACAGGAGGAGAATGTGCAATCCACCTAACCAGCACATCTTTTACACTAAGGGGCAATTTAGCATGGCCAATCCACCTAACCCGCACATCTTTGGACACTAAGGGGCAATTTAGCATGGCCAATCCACCTAACCCGCACATCTTTGGACACTAAGGGGCAATTTAGCATGGCCAATCCACTTAACCTACACATCTTTGGACACTAAGGGGCAATTTAGCATGGCCAATCCACCCTAACCTGCACATCTTTGGACACTAAGGGGCAATTTAGCATGGCCAATCCACCCTAACCTACACATCTTTGGACACTAAGGGACAATTTAGCACGGCCAATCCACCTAACCTACACATCTTTGGACACTAAGGGGCAATTTAGCATGGCCAATCCACCTAACCCGCACATCTTTGGACACTAAGGGGCAATTTAGCATGGCCAATCCACCTAGACTACACATCTTTGGACACTAAGGGGCAATTTAGCATGGCCAATCCACCTAACCTACACATCTTTGGACACTAAGGGGCAATTTAGCATGGCCAATCCACCCTAACCTGCACATCTTTGGACACTAAAGGGCAATTTAGCATGGCCAATCCACCCTAACCTGCACATCTTTGGACACTAAAGGGCAATTTAGCATGGCCAATCCACCCTAACCTACACATCTTTGGACACTAAGGGGCAATTTAGCATGGCCAATCCACCTAACCCGCACATCTTTGGACACTAAGGGGCAATTTAGCATGGCCAATCCCCCCAACCTGCACATCTTTGGACACTAAGGGACAATTTAGCATGGCCAATCCACCTAACCTACACATCTTTGGACTATGGGAGGGAACCGGATCACCCGGAGGAAACCCACGCCAACACGGGGAGAACGTGCAGGCTCCACACAGACAGTGACCCGAGCTGGGAATCGATACCGGGTCCCTGGCGCTGTGAGGCAGCAGTGCTAACCCACTGTGCCGCCGGGCCCAGAGGTGATCGATCGTAATTAAATGTTGTCATTGTACCCGCCTCTCGGAAGGGACAAACTCACGCAGACACGAAAAGAGAAAATGCTGGAAAATCTCAGCAGGTCTGGCAGCACCTGGAAGGAGAGAAAAGAGCTGACGTTTGGACATCTGGACTGGAAACGTCCGCCCTTTTCTCTCCTTCCAGGTGCTGCCAGACCTGCTGAGATTTTCCAGCGTTTTCTCTTTGGGTTTCAGATTCCAGCAGCCGCAGCTTTCACGCAGACACGGGGCTTTGTCTGAACCAAAACATGTTTATTGAAACTCCCCTGGTGCCCTGATATAAGAGAGTTAAACTAGTGTGCACAGCGCTGACTGGTTAGCCCGATTTAAACCCTTCCACCATTCGACCGCGACTTCCCATGAGCACATTATTAAACAAAAAAAAAACCCACGACTTATTAATAAAAACCAAACCGCAGACAAAACCCCAGGTTTCTACCCAAAACCTGACTCAGTTCAAACCCAACACCCCTGAGGATTTGACTGTTACCCTCAAGTTATCCCTACGCCTCAGCCCCAATGTCCCTCGGGGCTGGATGGTAACTGCCCGCAGGCTTGGGCCTTCCGGGGCGGAGTTGTGGGGATTGGGTTACCCGTTCCTTCTCGACCCTGCGGCCATGGTCTTTCTATCACAAAACCTCCCCGGAAATGTCGGGAGGCCTTTCCCGAAGTCATTGCCGGCTCGTCAGCGCTTAGCATCTTTTATTTTTAAAATCTCATTAGTCTGATCCCTGCCTCGGTCCAGACAGACCCGTTCATCGCCAAGGCTGTCACAGCTGAAACAGAGTCGTAGAGGTTTACGGCATGGAAACAGGCCCTTCGGCCCAACTTGTCCATGCCGCCCCTTTTTTTTTTAACCCCCTAAGCTAGTCCCAATTGCCTCGCATTTGCCCTCTGTACCCATCTTACCCCTGTAACTGTCTAAACGCTTTTTAAAAGTGGGCGGCACAGTGGGTTCGCACTGCTGTCTCACAGCTCCAGGGACCCGGGTTCGATTCCCGACTCGGGTCACTGTCTGTGTGGAGTCTGCACGTTCTCCCCGTGTCTGAGTGGGTTTCCCCCGGGTGCTCCGGTTTCCTCCCACTGTCCCAAAGATGTGCGGGTTAGGTGGATTGGCCTTGCTAAATTGCCCCTTAGTGTCAGGGGGATTAGCAGGGAAAATACGCGGGGTTAAGGGGATAGGGCCTGGCTAAATTACCCCTTAATGTCCTGGGATGCGGAGGTCAGAGGGATTAGTGGGATAAATGTGTGGGGTTGCAGGGATAGGACCTGGGTGGGATTGTTCTCGGCACAGACTCGATGGGCCGAACGGCCTCCTTCTGCACTGTTGGGATTCTATGAAGTCTAAAAGACAAAATTGTACCCGCCTCTGCTACTACTCGTTCCAGATACTCACCACCCTCTGTGTCAGAATGTTGCCCCTCTGGACCCTTTTGTATCTCTCCCCCCCTCACCTTAAACCCTCTAGTTTTAGACTCCCGTGCCTTTAAAGTTTATTGATTAGTGTCACAAGTCGGCTTACATTAACACTGCAATGAAGTTGTTTCCTCTTGTGGGAGAACCTGGAACTCGTGGGGGGGGGGGTCACTGTTTAAAAATAAAGGGGTGGCCCATTTCGGGCGGAGCTGTGAAGAAACATTTTCTCTCAGAAGGTGATGGACCTGTGGAACTCTCTCCCTCGAAAGGCAGTGCAAGCAGAGAGTGTTTGCTTTGCGGAGCGAGAAGGTTATCGGCGGGGGGGGGGGGGTTAGTGGGAATGTGAGGCTTGTAGTTATTGATTTATTAGTATCACAAGTCGGCTTACATTAACGCTGCAATGAAGTTACTGTGAAAATCCCCGAGTCGCCACACTCCAGCGCCTGTTCGGGTTACACTGAGGGAGAATTTAGCACGGCCAATGCACCCTAATCAGCACGCTAGTTTAACTCTCTTATATCAGGTGCCAGGGGAGTTTCAATAAACATGTTTTGGTTTAGACAAATCGGACTGTGGGAGGAAACCGGAGCACCCGGAGGAAACCCACGCAGACATGGGGAGAACATGCAGACTCCGCACAGACAGTGACCCGAGCCGGGAATCGAACCCGGGTCCCTGGCGCTGTGAGGCAGCAGCGCTAACCACTGTGCCGTCTACATGCCACCTTTGGGAAAAGATGTTGACTATCTAGCTGATCTGTGCCCCTCATTATTTTATAGACCTCTATAAGATCACCCCTCAGCCTCCTACGCTCCAGAGAAAAAAGTCCCAGTCTATCCAGCCTCTCCTTATAACTCAAACCATCAAGTCCCGGTAGCATCCTAGTAAATCTTTTCTGCACTCTTTCCAGTTTAATAATATCCTTTCTATAATCGGGTGATCAGGACTGTACACAGTTAGTCCGATCTAATAATGAGCTCCATTCGGGTGGGACATCTCTGGTTCTCGGCTCACCAGGCGTGTTAAAGGTAAAGTTTATTTATTAGTCACAAGTAGGCTTACATTAACACTGCAGTGAAGTTACTGTGAAAGTCCCCTAGTCGCCACCCTCCGGCACCTGTTCGGGTAACACTGAGGGAGAATTTAGCACGGCCAATGCACCCTAACCAGCACGTCTTTTGGAGTGTGGGAGGAAACCGGAGCACCCGCAGGAAACCCACACAGACACGGGGACACTGCATGTTCTCCCCGTGTCTGCATGGGTTTCCCCCGGGTGCTGCGGTTTCCTCCCACAGTCCGAAAGATGTGCAGGTTAGCTGGACTGGCCATGCTAAATTGTCCCTTAGTGTTCAAAGATGGTGGATTGGCCATGCTAAATTGTCCCTGAGTATCCAAAGATGTGCAGGTGAGGTGGAGTGGCCATGCTAAATTGCCCCTTAGTGTTCAAAGATGTGTAGGTTAGGTGGATTGGCCATGCTAAATTGCCCCTTGGTGTCCAAAGATGTGCAGGTCAGCTGGACTGGCCATGCTAAATTGCCCCTTAGTGTCCAAAGATGTGTAGGTTAGGTGGATTGGCCATGCTAAATTGCCCCTCAGTGTCCAAACATGTGCAGGTTAGGTGGATTGGCCATGCTAAATTGCCCCTTAGTGTTTAAAGATGTGCAGGTTAGGTGGATTGGCCATGCTAAATTGCCCCTTAGTGTTTAAAGATGTGCAGGTTAGGTGGATTGGCCATGCTAAATTGCCCCTTAGTGTCCAAAGATGCGCAGGTTAGATGGATTGGCCGTGCTAAATTGCCCCTTAGTGTCCAAAGATGTGCAGGTTAGGTGGATTGGCCGTGCTAAATTGCCCCTTAGTGTCCAAAGATGTGTAGGTTAGGTGGATTGGCCGTGCTAAATTGTCCCTGAGTGCCAGGGAATTGGCAAGGTAAAGTTGTGGGGTGACAGGAATAGGGGCTGGGTGGGATTATGGTCGGTGCAAACTCGATGGGCCGAATGGCCTCCTTCTGCACTGTAGGGATTCTATGATTCTATTCCCTGCCTATTCATGTATCTGTCGAGATGTCTCTTAAACGTTGCTGTTGTATCTGCTCCGACCACCACCCCTGGCAGCGCATTCCAGGCACTCTTGGTGCCTGGTGGGCAGTGTCACGGTGCCCGATGGGCAGTGCCAGGGTGCCGGGCTGGCACTGGCCAAGGGGCACCCCTCCCCCGCTAGCAAGACTTCCACATGGTAATCAGCCCCGTGCCTATTTCCGGCACGCAGCTGATTGCAATGAAAAGGAGGGGCTCGGGGACTCACGATGGGCCGGACGCCAGTCCCGAATCCTGCTAAAGGCCCCCTGCTGTTCTGTCCCGGCCCGCTGCGCTGGCAGGGAGAATCCCGGCCGTAGTTTCTGGGACGTATCTTGCTCTTTAACCTGTCGATGGTTGGTGTTTGTTTTAACCCATTCCTAGGGACTGAGTGTCGCCACAGGCGGTTGGACGAGCATTCATTGCCCGTCCCGATATTGCGCTTGAGAAGGTTGTGCCAAAGCCAAGGTCTCCTTTGAACTGTGACTGTCCGGCGGCAAGGAGAAGGGCCCTTTAATAGATTTGATTTATTATTGTCACATGTATCGGGATACAGTGAAAACTATTGTTTCTTGCGCGCTATACAGACAAAGCATACCGTTCATAGAGTACATAGATTAGATTTATTATTGTCACATGTATTGGGATACAGTGAAAAGTATTGTCTCTTGCGCGCTATACAGACAAAGCATACCGTTCATAGAGTACATAGATTTGGTTTATTATTGTCACATGTATTGGGATACAGTGAAAAGTATTGTTTCTTGCGCGCTATACAGACAAAGCATACCATTCATAGAGAAGGAAAGGAGAGGGTGCAGAATGTAGTGTTACAGTCATAGCTAGGGTGTAGAGAAAGATCAGCTTAATGCGAGGTAGGTCCATTCAAAAGTCTGACAGCAGCAGGGAAGAAGCTGTTCTTGAGTCGGTCGGTACGTGACCTCAGACTTTTGTATCTTTTTCCCGACGGAAGAAGGTGGAAGAGAGAATGTCCGGGGTGTGTGTGGGGGGTCCTTGATTATGCCGGCTGCTTTCCCCCGAGGCAGCGGGAAGTGTAGACGGAGTCAATGGATGGGAGGCTGGTTTGCGTGATGGGACTGGGCTTCATTCTGTAGTTCCTTGCGGTCTTGGGCAGAGCAGGAGCCCCATACCAAGCTGTGACACAACCGGAAAGGATGCTTTCTATGGGAAGGAGAGAGTGGGGGACTGGGGAGGGGGTGGAGGAGAGGGGGGGGTGGAACTACAGATCCCGTGAAGCAGCTCTCAGGCCTCTGAGCTGGCCACAGCGGCGGGGAGGGGGAGTGGCGGGGAGGGGGAGTGGCGGGGAGGGGGGACACCATCATCCTGTGGATGGCAGCATTGAGCAGGGATGCTGGGGAAAACAATCTCTGTTCTGTGCTTCACTGTACCTGCCTGTCTGCAGTTTCTGAAATATGCGTGTGAGGGGGACACCGATTCCTGACGGGAGAAGGCCGTTGTCATGGCAATCCCACTGGCGTGTGACAGGGCGATGGGAAAGCCCAGTGTCAGGAATCAGTGCGGGGTTTGGAGCTGCAGAGGCTGGAGTAATTTAAATAGAATGTTCCCACTGCCTCAGCGAGGATTTTTCAGGAGGCCACAAAGACAGACTGAGTTACGCCAGAGGAATCTTACGCCGGGGGGGGGTTACAGCAAACCGGGAGAAGATCACACGCAACACTAATCGTCCCAGCCTGGGAGTCGTGTGTCCCAGACAGGAGGTGGAGTGAGGGAGGACAATGCACAGACCAGTAGGACGCTGCCCTGGCTCAGTAAGATGGCTCGTCTGTCTCTCTCACGCGATCCACAAGCTCGTGCGGTCAAGCCCCACTCCAGCGACCTGTGCTGAGGGAGCGCCGCACTGTGGGAGGGTCGGAGCTGAGGGAGCGCCGCACTGTGGGAGGGTCAGTGCTGAGGGAGCGCCGCACTGTGGGAGGGTCAGTGTCGAGGGAGAGCTGCACTGTGGGAGGGTCAGTGCCAAGGGAGCGCCGCACTGTGGGAGGGTCAGTGCTGAGGGA
>NW_027591731.1:22500-52500 GCF_964213995.1 Mustelus asterias
AAGGGGCAGTTTAGCATGCCCAATCCACCTAACCTACACATCTTTGGACACTAAGGGGCAATTTAGCATGGCCAATCCACCTAACCTACACATCTTTGGACACTAAGGGGCAATTTAGCATGGCCAATCCACCCTAACCTGCACATCTTTGGACACTAAGAGGCAATTTAGCATGGCCAATCCACCTAACCTGCACATCTTTGGACACTAAGGGACAGTTTAGCATGGCCAATCCACCTAACCTACACATCTTTGGACACTAAGGGGCAATTTAGCATGGCCAATCCACCTAACCTACACATCTTTGGACACTAAGGGGCAATTTAGCATGGCCAATCCACCAAACCTACACATCTTTGGACACTAAGGGGCAATTTAGCATGGCTAATCCACCTAACCTGCACATATTTGGACACTAAGGGACAGTTTAGCACGGCCAATCCACCTAACCTGCACATTTTTGGACACTAATGGGCAATTTAGCATGGCCAATCCACCCTAACCTGCACATCTTTGGACACTAATGGGCAATTTAGCATGGCCAATCCACCAAACCTACACATCTTTGGACACTAAGGGGCAATTTAGCATGGCTAATCCACCTAACCTGCACATATTTGGACACTAAGGGACAGTTTAGCACGGCCAATCCACCTAACCTGCACATCTTTGGACACTAATGGGCAATTTAGCATGGCCAATCCACCAAACCTACACATCTTTGGACACTAAGGGACAATTTAGCATGGCCAATCCACCCTAACCTGCACATCTTTGGACACTAAGGGGCAATTTAGCTCTCTGTCTCTCTCTCTCTCTCTGTTTGTCTCTCTCTCTCTTTGTCTATCTGTCTGTCTCTCTCTGCTTCTGTCACTCTGTCTCTCTCTCTCTCTTTCTGCCTCTATCACTCTGTGTGTGCCTCTCTCTCTCTCTGTCTGTCTCTCTCTCAGTCTCTAAACCTGGCCAGTAAGAAACACAGTAAGGAGTCTAACAACACCAGGTTAAAGTCCAACAGGTTTATTTGGTAGCAAACGCCACGAGCTTTCGGAGCGCTGCCCCTTCATCAGGTGAGTGGGAGTTCTGTTCACAAACAGGGCACATAAAGACACAAACTCAATTTACAGAATAGTGAATAATGATTGGAATGTGAGTCTTTACAGGTGATCAAGTCTTAAAGGTACAGACAATGTGAGTGGAGAGAGGGTTAAGCACAGGTTAAAGAGATGTGTATTGTCTCCAGACAGGACAGCCAGTGAGACTTTGCAAGTCCAGGCAAGTTGTGGGAGTTACAGATAGTGTGACATGAACCCAAGATCCCGGTTGAGGCCGTCCTCATGTGTGCGGAACTTGGCTATCAGTTTCTGCTCAGCGACTCTGCGCTGTCGTGTGTCGTGAAGGCCGCCTTGGAGAACGCTTACCCGGAGATCAGAGGCCGAATGCCCGTGACTGCTGAAGTGCTCCCCCCACGTAAACACTTAGTGTGTTTACCCCAGTCCAACGCCGGCATCTCCACGTCAGTAAGAAACACACAGTTGCTTTCTTTCCCACGGTCCCCAGTACTCACTCAGGGACAGGGACAGCAGCCCGTGCGAGAGGTGTGAGTCACAGTGCAACAGTGTGGGTGGATGGGCTGGCGTCGGTTGTTGTCCTGTGGCCCCCCCTGCCCTTTGGCTGTACGGAGCCACACAGCGCCCCTGTTGCCCCTTGTGCGTGGCACTCAGGATGTCGGGATGGAGCAGAGATCTGGCGCAATCACACTGGGACCAGGGGCCGGCCTTGATCTGGTGTTTGGGTTGCCAACAATGATCCAATGTGTTCCTGGAGGTTTCAATCGATGGCTTGACCCTGCAGCCAGGGTTCACCAGCACGTCACCCTCACTCCGACACCAGTTAGAAAGCTCAAAGGTCCAATTGGACAGACAACCTTTTGTCCTTCCGTTTTACACCTTGGAAAAAGAAATGTTCAGAGAAAATGACAAAAGCAAAATCATTTTTATTGTCCCAAGGATTTATCTCCAGGTCACACCTGGAGAGTGACCTTTCAGCTGGATAGTTTAAGTTTTTATTTATTAGTGTCACAAGTCGGCTTACATTAACACCGCAATGAAGTTACTGTGAAAATCCCCCAGTTGCCACACTCCGGTGCGTGTTCGGGTTACACTGAGGGAGAATTTTAAGGTGCGGCGCGGTAGCACAGTGGTTAGCACTGCTGCTTCACAGCTCCAGGGACCCGGGTTCGATTCCCAGCTCGGGTCACTGTCTGTGTGGAGTTCGCACATTCTCCTCGTGTCTGCGTGGGTTTCCTCCGGGTGCTCCGGTTTCCTCCCACAGTCCAAAGATGTGCGGGTTAGGTTGATTGGCCAGGTTAAAATTGCCCCTTAGTGTCCTGGGATGCGTAGATTAGAGGGATTAGTGGGTAAAATATGGAGTGATATGGGGGTAGGGCCTGGATGGGATTGTGGTTGGTGCAGACTCGATGGGCCGAATGGCCTCTTTCTGTACTGTAGGGTTTCTATGATTTCTATTATTTCTTTCTAAGCTTATTTATTAGTGTCACAGGTCGGCTGACATTAACACTGCAATGAAGTTATTGCGAAAATCCCCTTGTCGACACACTCCTGTTCGGGTTACACTGAGGGAGAATTTAGCATGGTCAATGCGCCCTAACCCGCACATCTTTTGGACTGTGGGAGGAAACCGTAGCACCCGGAGGAAACCCACGCAGACACGGGGAGAACGTGCAGACTCTGCACAGACAGTGACCCGAGCCGGGAATCGAACCCGGGTCCCTGGCGCTGTGAGGCAGCAGTGCTAACCCGCTGTGCCACCGAGGGAAAGGAAAGGGAGGATTGGGCCTCCCGATCACAGACGTTAGAGACTGCCAACAAACAAGTTTCACATCCTGATCTATGAAAGCTAAAAACGGAAGCAGGTATCTCACAGACGCCTCGGTTCAAATAGACTGATTTGTCGGTACTGTTAAACCACCAGTGAGTATGAAGTGAGATCTTCCTGCCTGGTGACACAGTGGCGCAGTGATTAGCACTGTTGCCTCACAGCTCCAGGGACCCGATTCTATTCCTGGCTTGGGTGACTGTCTGTGTCTGCATGGGTTTCCTCCCACAGGCTGAAAGATGTGCAGGTTAGGGGGATTGGCCATGCTAAATTGACCCTTAGTGTCCAAAGATGTGCTGGTTAGGGTGCATTGGCCATGCTAAATTGACCCTTAGTGTCCAAAGATGTGCGGGTTCAGTGGATTGGCCATGCTAGGTTGTCCCTTGGTGTCCAAAGATGTGCAGGTTAGGTGGATTGACCATGCTAAATTGCCCCTTAGTGTCCAAAGATGTGCAGGTTCAGTGGATTGGCCATGCTAGGTTGTCCCTTGGTGTCCAAAGATGTGTAGGTTAGGGTGCATTGGCCATGCTAAATTGACCCTTAGTGTCCAAAGATGTGCGGGTTCAGTGGATTGGCCATGCTAGGTTGTCCCTTGGTGTCCAAAGATGTGTAGGTTAGGGGAATTGGCCATGCTAAATTTCGCCTTAATGACCAAAAACGTGCAAGTTGTGGTGGATTGGCCGTGCTAAATTGTCCCTTAGTGTCCAAAGATGTGAAGGTTAGGTGGATTGGCCGTGCTAAATTGCCCCTTAGTGTCCAAAGATGTGCAGGTTAGGTGGATTGGCCGTGCTAAATTGCCCCTTAGTGTCCAAAGATGTGCAGGTTAGGTGGATTGGCCGTGCTAAATTGCCCCTTAGTGCCCTGGACTGCGTCGGTTAGCGGGATTAGCAGGGTAAATATGTGGGGTTATGTACCCCTGGGTGGGATTGTTGTTGGTGCAGGCTCGATGGGCTGAATGGCCTCCTTCTGCACTGTAGGGATTCTATGATTCTATGTGAGCTGTCTGAGCAGCAAGGGACACTGGGCGGGATTTTCCAACCACGCTCACCCCAAAACCGGAAAATTCTGCCCAAGGGCAACAGACCTCTGCATGGTCCGGGAATAGCGGGATATGGTCCCCGGAAGGGTTTAAGTTCTGACGGGGGCAGTATGGTCGGTGCAGGCTTGGAGGGCCGAAGGGCCTGTTCCTGTGCTGTAATGTTCTTTGTTCTTTGAAATCTGCCGTCCTTACCCCGGTCTGGCCTACATGTGACTCCAGAGCCACAGCAATGTGGTTGACTCTCAACTGCCCTCCAAGGGCAACTAGGGATGGGCAATAAATGCTGGACCCAGCCAGCGATGCCCATGTCCCACAGATGAATATAAACAAAAAACAGGAATCATCGAATCCCTACAGTGCAGAGAGAGGCCATTCGGCCCATCGAGTCTGCACCGACAACAATCCCACCCAGGCCCTATCCCCGTAACCCCACATATATACCCTGCTAACCCCCCTGTACCTGTGTGGTGAGTGTTTGATTGGGACAGTGTAGAGGGAGCTTTACTCTGTATCTAACCCCGTGCTGTACCTGTCCTGGGAGTGTTTGATGGGGACAGTGTAGAGGGAGCTTTACTCTGTATCTAACCCCGTGCTGTACCTGTCCTGGGAGTGTTTGATGGGGACAGTGCAGAGGGAGCTTTACTCTGTATCTAACCCCGTGCTGTACCTGTCCTGGGAGTGTTTGATGGGGACAGTGTAGAGGGAGCTTTACTCTGTATCTAACCCCGTGCTGTTCCTGTCCTGGGAGTGTTTGATGGGGACAGTGTAGAGGGAGCTTTACTCCGTATCTAACCCCGTGCTGTACCTGTCCTGGGAGTGTTTGATGGGGACAGTGTAGAGGGAGCTTTACTCTGTATCTAACCCCGTGCTGTACCTGTCCTGGGAGTGTTTGATGGGGACAGTGTAGAGGGACCTTTACTCTGTATCTAACCCCGTGCTGTACCTGTCCTGGGAGTGTTTGATGGGGACAGTGTAGAGGGAGCTTTACTCTGTATCTAACCCCGTGCTGTACCTGTCCTGGGGGTGTTTGATGGGGGGACAGTGTCAAGGAAGCTGTACTCTATATGTAACCCTGGGGAAGTCTGATATCTCGCTCCTGTCCGTTGCACAGTTGGTTATTGTGGTATATGGAGTGGAGTTGTGGATAGTGAAGAGGATTGTCAGAGGATGCAGCAAGACATAGACCGGTTGGAGACTTGGGCGGGGAAATGGCAGATGAAGTTTAATCCGGATAAGTGTGAGGTAAAGCATTTTGCAAGGTCCAATGCATGAAGGGATTATACAGTAAATGGTCGAACCCTTCAGAGTATTGACAGGCAGAAGGATCTGGGCGTACATGTCCACCGATCACTGAAAGTGGCAACGCAGGTGGATAAGGTAGTCAGGAAGGCATGCGGCATGCTTGCCTTCATCGGTTGGGGCACTGAGTTTAAAAATTGGCAGGTCATGCTGCAGCCTACAGAACCCTAGTTAGGCCTCATTTGGAATATTGTGTACAATTCTGGTCGCCACACTCCCTGAAGAATGTGGAGGCTTTGGAGAGCGTGCCAGAAGAGGTTTACCAGGATGTTGCCTGGTCTGGAGGGTATTAGCTATGACGAGAGGTTGGAGAAACTCGGTGTTCTTTCACTAGAACGACGGAGGTTGAGGGGAGACCTGATAGAGGTTTCCAAGATTCTGAGGGGCATGGACAGAGTGGAGAGTCAGATACTCTTTCCTAGGGGAATTTCACAGTAACTTCGCCGCAGTGTTAATGTAAGCCTGACTTGTGTTGAATAACTAAATAGGGTAGAAAAGTCAAGTACTAGGGGACATAGGTTTAAGGTGTGTGGGGAAAAGTTTAGAGGATTTGATTTGATTTATTATTGTCACATGTATTGGGATACAGTGAAAAGTATTGTTTCTTGCGCACTATACAGACAAAGCATACAGTTCATAGAGTACATAGATTTGATTTATTATTGTCACGTGTATTGGGATACAGTGAAAAGTATTGTTTCTTGCACGCTATACAGACAAAACATACAGTTCATAGAGTACATAGATTTGATTTATTATTGTCACATGTCTTGGGATACAGTGAAAAGTATTGTTTCTTGCGCGCCATACAGACAAAGCATACCGTTCATAGAGAAGGGAAGGAGAGAGTGCAGAATGTAGTGTTACAGTCACAGCTAGGGTGTAGAGAAAGGTCAACTTAATGCGAGGAGATGTGTGAGGCAAGTTTTTATACACAGTGGGGGGTGAATGTCCGGAACGCGCTGCCCGGGGAGGTCGGTGGGAGCAGGTACGATTGCGACATTTAAGGGGCAACTCGATGAATGTATGAACAGGATGGGAATGGAGGGATACGACTCCGTAAGGGCTTACGGTTTGAGTTTAGGCAGGCATCATGATCGGAGCAGGAGGGCCGTAGGGCCCGTTCCTGTGCTGCAATGTAAAGAATGAGCGTGAGGCGAGTTAGCTCGGGGACACAGGAGACATCAGTGGCTTTAATGGATGTCAATCGGTGTCTTAAACGTAGGGGGCACCGTGCGGATTGTTAGTGGAAGTTGATTGATTTTGTCAGCCGCTTGATTCAAAAGGAAATTTATTTACAGGGCACTATCCAAATGACTAACCAGGCTGAGTGCAGGATATTGCCTCATCTCGCTCTGCGGTTGGTGTGAGCGACAGAGAGAGAGAGAGAAGTTCACTCATCGAAGACTGCGAGAGAGAGAGCGAGATTCATCTCTGTCGCCTGGCGATGGACCCCTGGCCGTCCCTCTGGATTCTGGTGCTGACTGTTCTGGAGCAGGCGCTGCCCTCGCACCCGACCCAGGACGTGACCCCGCGGATAACCTTCCCCTACAGTGAGTACGGATCGACCCCCGGCACCCCTCCCCGCAGAGTCGCTGGCGATGTTGCCCGCCGAACCGCAGCTTGCATCTCCGTCTCACCCTTCCCCGCCACGCTTCTCTTGGGCAGTGCCCAGAAGAGTACCCGTCGCCAGGTGAAACCACAAAAGCCCTCCCCACACCACATCCCAGCCCGCGCCTCCCTGCACGGGGGGTGCGCAACAACGGGTGCCGCTCCTGCTCCTCCCCCTCCCCCGATCATTGTTCAGTGTGACACCAACAATGCCCCCCCACCCTCCCCCCACTGCTAACGCTGTGCCCACGACCGCCGTCCCCCCACCCCCGACAAACCGCCACCTGACCTGGGAGTGTTTGATGCGGGACAGTGTAGAGGGAGCTTTACTCTGTATCTAACCCCGTGCTGTACCTGTCCTGGGAGTGTTTGATGGGGGACAGTGTAGAGGGAGCTTTACTCTGTATCTAACCCCGTGCTGTACCTGTCCTGGGAGTGTTTGATGGGGACAGTGTAGAGGGAGCTTTACTCTGTATCTAACCCCGTGCTGTACCTGTCCTGGGAGTGTTTGATGGGGTAAGAAGTTTAACAACACCAGGTTAAAGTCCAACAGGTTTATTTGGTAGCAAAAGCCACACAAGCTTTCGGAGCTCCAAGCCCCTTCTTCAGGTGAGTGGGAATTCTGTTCACCAACAGAGCATATAAAGACACAGACTCAATTTACATGAATAATGGTTGGAATGCGAATACTTACAACTAATCAAGTCTTTAAGAAACAAAACAGTGTGAGTGGAGAGAGCATTAAGACAGGCTAAAAAGATGTGTATTGTCTCCATACAGGACAGCCAGTGAAACTCTGTGGGGGTGACAGATAGTGTGACATGAACCCAATATCCCGGTTGAGGCCGTCCTCGTGTGTGCGGAACTTGGCTATCTCTGTATCTATTACTCTGTATCTAACCCCGTGCTGTACCTGTCCTGGGAGTGTTTGATGGGGACAGTGTAGAGGGAGCTTTACTCTGTATCTAACCCCGTGCTGTACCTGTCCTGGGAGTGTTTGATGGGGGACAGTGTAGAGGGAGCTTTACTCTGTATCTAACCCCGTGCTGTACCTGGCCTGGGAGTGTTTGATGGGGACAGTGTAGAGGGAGCTTTACTCTGTATCTAACCCCGTGCTGTACCTGTCCTGGGAGTGTTTGATGGGGGACAGTGTAGAGGGAGCTTTACTCTGTATCTAACCCTGTGCTGTACCTGTCCTGGGAGTGTTTGATGGGGGACAGTGTAGAGGGAGCTTTACTCTGTATCTAACCCCGTGCTGTACCTGTCCTGGGAGTGTTTGATGGGGGACAGTGTAGAGGGAGCTTTACTCTGTATCTAACCTCGTGCTGTACCTGTCCTGGGAGTGTTTGATGGGGACAGTGTCGATGGAGCTTTACTCTGTATCTAACCCCATGCTGTACCTGTCCTGGGAGTGTTTGATGGGGGACAGTGTAGAGGGAGCTTTACTCTGTATCTAACCCCGTGCTGTACCTGTCCTGGGAGTGTTTGATGGGGGACAGTGTAGAGGGAGCTTTACTCTGTATCTAACCCTGTGCTGTACCTGTCCTGGGAGTGTTTGATGGGGTAAGAAGTTTAACAACACCAGGTTAAAGTCCAACAGGTTTATTTGGTAGCAAAAGCCACACAAGCTTTCGGAGCTCCAAGCCCCTTCTTCAGGTGAGTGGGAATTCTGTTCACAAACAGAGCATATAAAGACACAGACTCAATTTACATGAATAATGGTTGGAATGCGAATACTTACAACTAATCAAGTCTTTAAGAAACAAAACAGTGTGAGTGGAGAGAGCATCAAGACAGGCTAAAAAGATGTGTATTGTCTCCAGACAAGACAGCCAGTGAAACTCTGTGGGGGTGACAGATAGTGTGACATGAACCCAATATCCCGGTTGAGGCCGTCCTCGTGTGTGCGGAACTTGGCTATCTCTGTATCTATTACTCTGTATCTAACCCCGTGCTGTACCTGTCCTGGGAGTGTTTGATGGGGGACAGTGTAGAGGGAGCTTTACTCTGTATCTAACCCCGTGCTGTACCTGTCCTGGGAGTGTTTGATGGGGACAGTGTCGAGGAAGGTTTGCTCTGTATCTAACCCCGTGCTGTACCTGTCCTGGGAGTGTTTGATGGGGGACAGTGTAGAGGGAGCTTTACTCTGTATCTAACCCCGTGCTGTACCTGTCCTGGGAGTGTTTGATGGGGACAGTGCAGAGGGAGCTTTACTCTGTATCTAACCCCGTGCTGTAGCTGTCCAGGGAGTGTTTGATGGGGGACAGTGTAGAGGGAGCTTTACTCTGTATCTAACCCCGTGCTGTACCTGTCCTGGGAGTGTTTGATGGGGGACAGTGCAGAGGGAGCTTTACTCTGTATCTAACCCCGTGCTGTACCTGTCCTGGGAGTTTTTGATGGGGACAGTGTAGAGGGAGCTTTACTCTGTATCCAACCCTGTGCTGTACCTGTCCTGGGAGTGTTTGATGGGAGACAGTGTAGAGGGAGTTTTACTCTGTATCTAACCCCGTGCTGTACCTGTCCTGGGAGTGTTTGATGAGGGACAGTGTAGAGGGAGCTTTACTCTGTATCTAACCCCGTGCTGTACCTGTCCTGGGAGTGTTTGATGGGGGACAGTGTAGAGGGAGCTTTACTCTGTATCTAACCCCGTGCTGTACCTGTCCTGGGAGTGTTTGATGGGGACAGTGTCGAGGAAGGTTTGCTCTGTATCTAACCCCGTGCTGTACCTGTCCTGGGAGTGTTTGATGGGGGACAGTGTAGAGGGAGCTTCACTCTGTATCTAACCCCGTGCTGTACCTGTCCTGGGAGTGTTTGATGGGGACAGTGCAGAGGGAGCTTTACTCTGTATCTAACCCCGTGCTGTAGCTGTCCAGGGAGTGTTTGATGGGGGACAGTGTAGAGGGAGCTTTACTCTGTATCTCACCCCGTGCTGTACCTGTCCTGGGAGTGTTTGATGGGGGACAGTGCAGAGGGAGCTTTACTCTGTATCTAACCCCGTGCTGTACCTGTCCTGGGAGTTTTTGATGGGGACAGTGTAGAGGGAGCTTTACTCTGTATCCAACCCTGTGCTGTACCTGTCCTGGGAGTGTTTGATGGGGGACAGTGTAGAGGGAGCTTTACTCTGTATCTAACCCCGTGCTGTACCTGTCCTGGGAGTGTTTGATGGGGGACAGTGTAGAGGGAGCTTTACTCTGTATCTAACCCTGTGCTGTACCTGTCCTGGGAGTGTTTGATGGGGTAAGAAGTTTAACAACACCAGGTTAAAGTCCAACAGGTTTATTTGGTAGCAAAAGCCACACAAGCTTTCGGAGCTCCAAGCCCCTTCTTCAGGTGAGTGGGAATTCTGTTCACAAACAGAGCATATAAAGACACAGACTCAATTTACATGAATAATGGTTGGAATGCGAATACTTACAACTAATCAAGTCTTTAAGAAACAAAACAGTGTGAGTGGAGAGAGCATCAAGACAGGCTAAAAAGATGTGTATTGTCTCCAGACAAGACAGCCAGTGAAACTCTGTGGGGGTGACAGATAGTGTGACATGAACCCAATATCCCGGTTGAGGCCGTCCTCGTGTGTGCGGAACTTGGCTATCTCTGTATCTATTACTCTGTATCTAACCCCGTGCTGTACCTGTCCTGGGAGTGTTTGATGGGGGACAGTGTAGAGGGAGCTTTACTCTGTATCTAACCCCGTGCTGTACCTGTCCTGGGAGTGTTTGATGGGGACAGTGTCGAGGAAGGTTTGCTCTGTATCTAACCCCGTGCTGTACCTGTCCTGGGAGTGTTTGATGGGGGACAGTGTAGAGGGAGCTTTACTCTGTATCTAACCCCGTGCTGTACCTGTCCTGGGAGTGTTTGATGGGGACAGTGCAGAGGGAGCTTTACTCTGTATCTAACCCCGTGCTGTAGCTGTCCAGGGAGTGTTTGATGGGGGACAGTGTAGAGGGAGCTTTACTCTGTATCTAACCCCGTGCTGTACCTGTCCTGGGAGTGTTTGATGGGGGACAGTGCAGAGGGAGCTTTACTCTGTATCTAACCCCGTGCTGTACCTGTCCTGGGAGTTTTTGATGGGGACAGTGTAGAGGGAGCTTTACTCTGTATCCAACCCTGTGCTGTACCTGTCCTGGGAGTGTTTGATGGGAGACAGTGTAGAGGGAGTTTTACTCTGTATCTAACCCCGTGCTGTACCTGTCCTGGGAGTGTTTGATGAGGGACAGTGTAGAGGGAGCTTTACTCTGTATCTAACCCCGTGCTGTACCTGTCCTGGGAGTGTTTGATGGGGGACAGTGTAGAGGGAGCTTTACTCTGTATCTAACCCCGTGCTGTACCTGTCCTGGGAGTGTTTGATGGGGACAGTGTCGAGGAAGGTTTGCTCTGTATCTAACCCCGTGCTGTACCTGTCCTGGGAGTGTTTGATGGGGGACAGTGTAGAGGGAGCTTCACTCTGTATCTAACCCCGTGCTGTACCTGTCCTGGGAGTGTTTGATGGGGACAGTGCAGAGGGAGCTTTACTCTGTATCTAACCCCGTGCTGTAGCTGTCCAGGGAGTGTTTGATGGGGGACAGTGTAGAGGGAGCTTTACTCTGTATCTCACCCCGTGCTGTACCTGTCCTGGGAGTGTTTGATGGGGGACAGTGCAGAGGGAGCTTTACTCTGTATCTAACCCCGTGCTGTACCTGTCCTGGGAGTTTTTGATGGGGACAGTGTAGAGGGAGCTTTACTCTGTATCCAACCCTGTGCTGTACCTGTCCTGGGAGTGTTTGATGGGAGACAGTGTAGAGGGAGTTTTACTCTGTATCTAACCCCGTGCTGTACCTGTCCTGGGAGTGTTTGATGAGGGACAGTGTAGAGGGAGCTTTACTCTGTATCTAACCCCGTGCTGTACCTGTCCTGGGAGTGTTTGATGGGAGACAGTGTAGAGGGAGTTTTACTCTGTATCTAACCCCATGCTGTACCTGTCCTGGGAGTGTTTAATGGGGGACAGTGTAGATTGAGCTTTGCTCTGTATCTAGCCCCGTGCTGTACCTGTCCTGGGAGTGTTTGATGGGGGACAGTGTAGAGGGAGCTTTACTCTGTATCGAACCCCGTGCTGTACCAGTCCTGGGAGTTTTTGATGGGGGTCTGTGTGATTCTGAAATGGATCCAGTCCAGTTCCTCGGAATTTTAAACTGTTCACCTTAATGGCGCAGTAAGATAGTTTTTGACATGACATTTTTCTTTGATCAATGGGATTTTGAGTTTGCATTTCCTCTCTGACGTTGCTGTGAAATGATTGATTGTATCTGCGGCTGATGTCCGTGTTGGCACTGTCACAGCAAGATAGTGGAAAGGTTGCACAATTTAAAGATTGTTTGACAGAATGTCTCCTCAGTCACACTCCCCCACCCTGAGCACCGGAATCGAACCTGTGGCAAACTCGCACGTCAATCTGTGCCGTGCCTGTTGTAATCGCGAGACAGCTGCCCGCTACAATCATAGAATCCTACAGTGCAGAAGGAGGCCTTTCGGCTCATCGAGTCTGCACCAGCCACAATCCCACCCAAGCCCTATCCCCATAACTATTTACCCCAGCTAGTCCCCCCTGACACTAAGGGGCAATTTAGCATGGCCAATCCACCTAACCTGCACATCTTTGGACACTAAGGGGCAATTTAGCATGGCCAATCCACCTAACCTGCACATCTTTGGACACTAAGGGGCAATTTAGCATGGCCAATCCACCTAACCTGCACATCTTTGGACACTAAGGGGCAATTTAGCATGGCCAATCCACCGAACCTGCACATCTTTGGACACTAATGGGCAATTTAGCATGGCCAATCCACCTAACCTGCACATCTTTGGACACTAAGGGGCAATTTAGCATGGCCAATCCACCTAACCTGCACATCTTTGGACACTAAGGGGCAATTTAGCATGGCCAATCCACCTAACCTGCACATCTTTGGACACTAAGGGGCAATTTAGCATGGCCAATCCACCTAACCTGCACATCTTTGGACACTAAGGGGCAATTTAGCATGGCCAATCCACCGAACCTGCACATCTTTGGACACTAAGGGGCAATTTAGCATGGCCAATCCACCGAATCTGCACATCTTTGGACACTAATGGGCAATTTAGCCTGGTCAATCCACCTAACCTGCACATCTTTGGACACTAAGGGGCAATTTAGCATGGCCAATCCACCTAACCTGCACATCTTTGGACACTAAGGGGCAATTTAGCATGGCCAATCCACCGAACCTGCACATCTTTGGACACTAATGGGCAATTTAGCCTAGTCAATCCACCTAACCTGCACATCTTTGGACACTAAGGGGCAATTTAGCATGGCCAATCCACCTAACCTGCACATCTTTGGACACTAAGGGGCAATTTAGCATGGCCAATCCACCGAACCTGCACATCTTTGGACACTAAGGGGCAATTTAGCATGGCCAATCCACCTAACCTGCACATCTTTGGACACTAAGGGGCAATTTAGCATGGCCAATCCACCGAACCTGCACATCTTTGGACACTAAGGGGCAATTTAGCATGGCCAATCCACCGAACCTGCACATCTTTGGACACTAATGGGCAATTTAGCCTGGTCAATCCACCTAACCTGCACATCTTTGGACACTAAGGGGCAATTTAGCATGGCCAATCCACCTAACCTGCACATCTTTGGACACTAAGGGGCAATTTAGCATGGCCAATCCACCGAACCTGCACATCTTTGGACACTAAGGGGCAATTTAGCATGGCCAATCCACCGAACCTGCACATCTTTGGACACTAAGGGGCAATTTAGCATGACCAATCCTCCTGACCCGCACATCTTTGGACACTAATGGGCAATTTAGCCTGGTCAATCCACCTAACCTGCACATCTTTAGACACTAAGGGGCAATTTAGCACGGCCAATCCACCTAACCTGCACATGTTTAGACACTAAGGGGCAATTTAGCACGGCCAATCCACCTAACCTACACATCTTTGGACACTAAGGGGCAATTTAGCATGGCCAATCCAACGAACCTGCACATCTTTGGACACTAAAGGGCAATTTAGCATGGCCAATCCACCTAACCTACACATCTTTGGACACTAAGGGGCAATTTAGCATGGCCAATCCCCCTAACCTGCACATCTTTGGACACTAAGGGGCAATTTAGCATGGCCAATCCACCTAACCCGGACATCTTTGGACAGTAAGAGGCAATTTAGCATGGCCAATCCACCTAACCTGCACATCTTTAGACACTAAGGGGCAATTTAGCACGGCCAATCCACCTAACTTGCACATGTTTAGACACTAAGGGGCAATTTAGCACGGCCAATCCACCTAACCTACACATCTTTGGACACTAAGGGGCAATTTAGCATGGCCAATCCACCTAACCTGCACATCTTTGGACACTAAGGGACAATTTAGCATGGCCAATCCACCTAACCTACACATCTTTGGACACTAAGGGGCAATTTAGCACGGCCAATCCACCTAACCTGCACATCTTTGGACACTAAGGGGCAATTTAGCATGGCCAATCCACCTAACCCGCACATCTTTCGGACTCTGGGAGGAAACCGAAGCACCCGGAGGAAACCCATGCAGACACGGGGAGAATGTGCAGACTCTGCACAGACAGTGACCCAAGGCCGGGAATTGAACCCGGGTCCCTGGCGCTGTGAGGCAGCAGCGCTAACCACTGATATTTTTGATTGGTGCTCAGGGTGGGGGTGGGGGAATGTGACTGAGGAGACATTCTGTCAAACAATCTTTAAATTGTGTAACCTTTCTACTATCTTGCTGTAACAGTGCCACCACGGACATCAGCCGCAGATACAATCAATATTTTTCTCAGTGCCCATTTGCGTTGGTTTTCCAGCTGGCCGGTCAGGCATTTTGTGGCTAATATTTGGGAGTAGGAGTTTGTTCCCCACAATGGATCAATGCTTCCCCTGGTTTTTCCTGCTTTACTCTGCCTCCTTGATGTCATCACTGGTCCCATTCCAAGCCAAGACAAAGGACTTCCTCACCTCCCCCCCGACCCTTCCCAATCTCTGCTGCCCCCCCCCCCCCACCCCCCAATCCAAATCCCACTCATCCCTTTCCCGTTTCAGCCTCAGCGGCCTGTAGTTACCATACCAGTCTTACCCTCACCACTTCCTTCCCATTGGCAAGGCTCGCCCTGAGTGGCATGTCAACGGGACGGGAGGTAGCCTTTTGAGGGGGCACCGAGTTCAAAGGTCGGCTCCCATTCCCCTGGCCAAGCCCAACTTCGGAATGAACATAAGAACTAGGAGCAGGAGTAGGCCATCTGGCCCCTCGAGTCTGCTCCGCCATTCAATAATGGGAGGCGCGGTCCTTAATACAATTACTGTTACTAAAGAGGTAGTGCTTGTTAGGCTAATGGGACTGAACATAGAACATAGAACAGTGCAGCACAGAACAGGCCCTTCGGCCCATGATGTTGTGCTGAGCTTTATCTGAAACCAAGATCAAGCTATCCCACTCCCTATCATCCTGGTGTGCTCCATGTGCCTATCCAATAACCGCTTAAATGTTCCTAAAGTGTCTGACTCCACTATCACTGCAGGCAGTCCATTCCACACCCCAACCACTCTCTGCGTAAAGAACCTACCTCTGATATCCTTCCTATATCTCCCACCACGAACCCTATAGTTATGCCCCCTTGTAATAGCTCCATCCACCCGAGGAAATAGTCTTTGAACGTTCACTCTATCTATCCCCTTCATCATTTTATAAACCTCTATTAAGTCTCCCCTCAGCCTCCTCCGCTCCAGAGAGAACAGCCCTAGCTCCCTCAACCTTTCCTCATATGACCTACCCTCCAAACCAGGCAGCATCCTGGTAAATCTCCTCTGCACTCTTTCCAGTGGTTCCACATCCTTCTTATAGTGAGGTGACCAGAACTGCACACAATATTCCAAATGTGGTCTCACCAAGGTCCTGTACAGTTGCAGCATAACCCCACGGCTCTTAAACTCCAACCCCCTGTTAATAAAAGCTAACACACTATAGGCCTTCTTCACAGCTCTATCCACTTGAGTGGCAACCTTTAGAGATCTGTGGATATGGACCCCAAGATCTCTCTGTTCCTCCACAGTCTTCAGAACCGTACCTTTGACCCTGTAATCCACATTTAAATTAGTCCTACCAAAATGAATCACCTCAAGGTAGATAAGTCCCCGGGCCCGGATGGAATGCATCCCAGGGTACTGAAAGAAATGGCTGAGGTAATAGCAGATGCGTTAGTAGTTATTTATCAAAATTCGCTGGACTCTGGGGTAGTGCCGGCTGATTGGAAAACAGCTACTGTTACGCCGCTGTTTAAAAAAGGAAGTAGACAAAAGGCGGGTAACTACAGGCCGGTTAGCTTAACGTCCGTAGTTGGGAAGATGCTGGAGTCCATCATTAAAGAGGAAATAGCAGAGCACCTGAATAAGAATGGTTCGATCAAGCAGACGCAGCATGGATTCATGAAGGGAAAGTCGTGTTTGACGAATTTACTGGATTTTTATGAAGATGTGACTAGTGCGGTTGACAGAGGGGAACCGGTGGATGTTTCCAGATTTCCAGAAGGCATTCGATAAGGTGCCTCACAAAAGGTTGCTGCAGAAGATTGGGGTACACGGAGTTGGGGGTAAGGTGTTGGTGTGGATTGGGGATTGGCTATCTAACAGGAAGCAGAGAGTTGGAATAAATGGGTGCTTTTCTGGTTGGCAGATGGTAACTAGTGGCATGTCGCACGGATCGGTGCTGGGGCCTCAACTGTTTACCATTTACATCGATGATCTGGAGGAGGGGACTGAGTGTAGGGTAACAAAGTTTGCTGATGACACGAAGATGAGTGGGAAAGCGAATTGCGTGGAGGACGCGGAAAGTCTGCAGAGATTTGGATAGGCTGAGCGAGTGGGCGAGGATCTGGCAGATGGAATATAACGTTGGCAAATGTGAGGTTATCCACTTTGGAAGAAATAATAGTAAATTGGAATATTATTTAAATGGAGAAAAATTACATCATGCTACTGTGCAGAGGGACCTGGGGGTCCTTGTGCACGAATTGCAAAAACTCAGTCTGCAGGTGCAGCAGGTGATCAAGAAGGCGAATGGAATGTTGGCCTTTATCGCGAGGGGGATAGAATATAAAAGCAGGGAGGTCTTGCTGCAACTATACAAGGCACTGGTGAGGCCGCAACTGGAGTACTGTGTGCAGTTTTGGTCCCCTTATTTGCGAAAGGATATATTGGCCTTGGAAGGAGTGCAGAGAAGGTTCATCAGGTTGATACCGGAGATGAGGGGTGTAGCTTATGAGGAGAAATTGAACATATTGGGTCTGTACTCGTTGGAGTTTAGAAGGCTGAGGGGGGGATCTTATAGAGACATATAAGATAATGAAGGGGCTGGATAGGGTAGAGGTAGAGAGATTCTTTCCACTTAGAAGGGAACCCAGAACTAGAGGGCACAGCCTCAAAATAAGTGGGGGCCGGTTCAGAACAGAGTTGAGGGGGAACTTCTTCTCTCAGAGGGTAGTGAATCTCTGGAATTCTCTGCCCATTGAAGTGGTGGAGGCCACCTCGTTGAATATGTTTAAATCACGGGTAGATAGATTTCTGATCGATAAGGGAATTAGGGGATATGGAGAGCAGGCGGGTAAGTGGAACTGATTCGCTTCAGATCAGCCATGATCTTGTTGAATGGCGGGGCAGGCTCGAGGGGCTAGATGGCCTACTCCTGCTCCTATTTCTTATTTCTTATAAGATCATGGCTGATCTTTTCGTGGACTCAACTCCACTTACCTGCCCGCTCCTCTTAATTCCTTTACTGTTCAAAAATCTATCTATCCTTGCCTTAAAAACATTCAATGAGGTAGCCTCAACTGGGCAGGGAATTCCACAGATTCACAACCCTCTGTGTGAAGAAGTTCCTCCTCAACTCAGTCCTAAATCTGCTCCCCCTTATTTTGAGGCTATGCCCCCTAGTTCTAGTTTCACCCGCCAGTGGAAACAACTTCCCTGCTTCTATCTTGTCTATTCCCTTCATAATCTTATATGTTTCTATAAGATCTCCCCTCATTCCAATAAGTATAGCCCCAGTCTACTCAGTCTCTCCTTATAAGCCAACCCTCTCAACTCCGGAGTCAATCTAGTGAATCTCCTCTGCGCCCCCTCCAGTGCCAGTATATCCTTTCTCAAGTAAGGAGACCAAAACTGTACACAGTACTCCAGGTGTGGCCTCACCAGCACCTTAAAGAGCTGCAACATAACCCCGCTGTTTTTAAACTCCATCCCTCTAGCTATGAAGGACAGAATTCCATTTGCCTTCTTAATTACCTGCTGCATCTGCAAACCAACTCCTTGAGATTCCTGCACAAGGACACCCAGGTCCCTCTGCACAGCAGCATGCTGCAATTTTTTACCATTTAAATAATAGTTAATTTTGCTGTTATTCCGACCAAAATGGATGACCTCACATTTACCAACATTGAGCTCCATCTGCCAGACCCTCGCCCACTCACTTAGACTATCGATATCCCTTTGCAGACTTTCAGCGTCCTCTGCACACTTTGCTCTGCCACTCATCTTAGTGTCATCTGCGAATTTTGACACACTACACTTGGTCCCTAACTCCAAATCATCGAATTAAATCGTAAACAATTGCGGTCCCAACACTGATCCCTGAGGCACACCACTAGTCACTGATCACCAACCAGAAAAACACCCATTTACCCCCACTCTTGCTTTCTGTTCGTTAACCAATCCTCTATCCATGCTAATACATTACCCGTAACACCGTGCACCTTTATCTTATGTAGCAGTCTTTGGTGCGGCACCTTGTCAAATGCCTCCTGGAAATCCAGATACACCACATCCACAGGTTCCCCATTGGGCAGTGCACATGTAATGTTCTCAAAGAATTCCACCAAATTAGTCAAACATGACCTGCCCTTCATGAATCCATGCTGCGTCTTCCCAATGGGACAATTTATATCCAGATGTCTCGCTATTTCTTCCTTGATGATAGATTCAAGCATTTTCCCTCCAACAGAAGTTAAGCTAACCGGCCTATATGGCGCCGTCTCTGAGGCCTAGTCACTCAGGCTTCTCTGTTGGTTGTCCATTTTGGCGCCTAGTTCCATCAAAGCCACTTTGGAATGACGCCGTCTGTGAGGCCTAGTTGCTCAGGCCTCTGTGTTTGTTGCTCCCAATCCCGTCAAAGCCATTGCGGAATGACACCGTCTATGAGGCCTAGTTATTCAGGCTTCCCTATCAGTCTGTCATTGGCTCTCGATTCCGCCACTTCAGAATGACACCATCTTTGAGGCCTAGTCGCTCAGGCTTCTCTGTCGGTTTGCCATTCTGGCTCCCAACCCCATCAAAGCCACTTCAGAAAGACACCGTCTGTGAGGCCTAGTTATTCAGGCTTCACTGTCGGCCTGCCATTGGCTCCCAAGCCCATCAAAGCCACTTCAGAATGACATTGTCTGTGAGGCCTAGTTCTTCAGGCTTCTCTGTCGGCCTGCCATTGGTTCTCGATCCCGCCAAAGCCATTTCGGAATGACACTGTCTCTGAGGCCTAGTTGCTCAGGCTTCTCTGTCTTTTCTCTCCCTCACTGCAGGTGACCCCAGCAGGACATTCACTAAGTTTTCCAAGGACGGCTACTGGAATTACAGCACCCTGCTTCTCGGCGAGGGGAAGCTTTACGTGGGCGCCCGTGACATCCTCTTCTCTGTTGACACGGCTACCGTCGGGAACATGGAATTGATAAAGGAGGCAAGTGCCAGGCCCTGTTCTTTGGGCCCGCGCGGGAGATCGTGGGATTGAGGTGCTCGTCTCTGGGGCAAGAGCACAAAAGGCTGACTTCTGGTGCGGTTTTAACCGAAACTGCTGGGGCTGCCAACTTCAGTTGGCCATATTCCTGATGCTTGCAGTATATGACCCCCTACATCCAAACCTGGCCAACCAATGCTTCTGCCCATCTCCCAATATTTTCAGAATGAATAAATGAATGAGAAAAGTGTACACTTTATCCTTCTGGGCACCACCTTTCCCCCAGTTTGTTCCTAAAAGTGCCCAGAGATTAATCTAAAATTCCTGGACCCAATACATCGCCCTAGGGAAACGGGGAGCGTGGATGCTGCCTTGAGTAGATGGGATGTTAAGGCAGGAATTCTCAGGCCACCCGATCCTGTCAGAGGCCCAACTTGGGGGTGGGTTTCCTTATCTGTGTGGATTAAAATTGTGGGCGACACGGTGGCACAGTGGTTAGCACTGCTGCCTCACAGAGCCTCCCTGCCATGTCTGCGTGGGTTTCCTCTGGGCACTCCAGTTTCCTCCCACAGTCCGAACGACATGCTAGTTAGGTGGATTGACCATGCTAAATTGCCCCTTAGTGTCCAAAGATGTGTAGGTTGGGTGGATTGGCCATGCTAAATTGCCCCTCAGTGTCCAAACATGTGCTGGTTAGGTGGATTAGCCATGCTAAATTGCCCCTTAGTGTCCAAAGATGTGCGGGTTAGGTGGATTGGCCATGCTAAATTGCCCCTCAGTGTCGAAAGATGTGTAGATTAAGTGGATTGGCCATGCTAAATTACCCCTTAGTGTCCAAAGATGTGTAGGTTGGGGGGATTGGCCATGCTAAATTGCCCCTTAGTGTCCAAAGATGTGCAGGTTAGGTGGATTGGCCATGCTAAATTGTCCCTTAGTGTCCAAAGATGTGTAGGTTGGGGGGATTGGCCATGCTAAATTGCCCCTTAGTGTCCAAAGATGTGTAGGTTGGGGGGATTGGCCATGCTAAATTGCCCCTTAGTGTTCAAAGATGTGCAGGTTAGGTGGATTGGCCATGCTAAATTGTCCCTTAGTGTCCAAAGATGTGCAGGTTAGGTGGATTGGCCATGCTAAATTGTCCCTTAGTGTCCAAAGATGTGCAGGTTAGGTGGATTGGCCATGCTAAATTGTCCCTTAGTGTCCAAAGATGTGCAGGTTAGGTAGATTGGCCATGCTAAATTGTCCCTTAGTGTCCAAAGATGTGCAGGTTAGGTGGATTGGCCATGCTAAATTGTCCCTTAGTGTCCAAAGATGTGCAGGTTAGGTGGATTGGCCATGCTAAATTGTCCCTTAGTGTCCAAAGATGTGCAGGTTAGGGGGATTGGCCATGCTAAATTGTCCCTTAGTGTCCAAAGATGTGCGGGTTAGGTGGATTGGCCATGCTAAATTGTCCCTTAGTGTCCAAAGATGTGTAGGTTAGGGGGATTGGCCATGCTAAATTGTCCCTTAGTGTCCAAAGATGTGTAGGTTGGGTGGATTGGCCGTGCTAAATTGTCCCTTAGTGTCCAAAGATGTGTAGGTTGGGTGGATTGGCCATGCTAAATTGCCCCTCAGTGTCCAAAGATGTGTAGGTTGGGTGGATTGGCCATGCTAAATTGTCCCTTAGTGTCCAAAGATGTGTAGGTTGGGTGGATTGGCCGTGCTAAATTGCCCCTTAGTGTCCAAAGATGTGTAGGTTGGGTGGATTGGCCGTGCTAAATTGCCCCTTAGTGTCCAAAGATGTGCAGGTTAGGTGGATTGGCCGTGCTAAATTGCCCCTCAGCTTTAAAGTTCAAAGTTTATTTATTAGTCACAAGTCAGCTTACATTAACACTGCAATGAAGTTACTGTGAAAGTCCCCTAGTCGCCACACTCCTGTTCGGGTACACCGAGGGAGAATTTAGCACCTAACCTGCACATCTTTCAGACTGTGGGAGGAAACCGGAGCACCCGGAGGAAACCCACGCAGACACGGGGAGAACGTGCAGACTCTGCACAGACAGTGACCCGAGCTGGGAATCGAACCCGGGTCCCTAGCGCTGGGAGGATGCAGTGCTAACCCACTGTGTTACCGTGCAAGCCCAGTACCCGAACAGGCGCCGGAGTGTGGTGATGAGGGGATTTTCACAGGAACTTCATTGTGGTGTTAATGTAAGCCAACTTGTGACACAAATAAACTTAGAAACTTAAAATTCTCCCTCAGTGTACTCGAACAGGCGCCGGAGTGCGGCGACTAGGGGGATTTCACAGTAACTTCATTGCGGTGTCAATGTAAGCCTTACTTGTGACACGAATAAATAAACTTTAACTTTAACTCCTATACTGCATCCAGGCGTCCTGATAGCCTTGTTTTTCTCATTAAATGTCCTGATAACTTACTAAAAATAGCTAAGGTGCCCCAGTTTTCTTTTTTTTTCCTGTTCGTCAGCTGGGCTGTGAGGGTGGAAATCTGTGTGAAATTTCACCTTCCTCTCTGTGGACAGCCGTAAGATTGCATTGCTTGGCTTGCAGTGGGTCTGTAACCCCTCCCCTCCCGCCGTCCGGTAAAAGCTACTGCTAATTTTCTTTTCATACACGTTAACTGTATTCTTAAATAAACTCTGTCGGGTAAAAGCTCCCCAGTGGGTCACTTGAATCAAACCTGAAGTGAACCATCTCATCTTCACCCGAGCCTAATTCAAAAAGTGCAAAACTTATGATCCAGGTGGATTTCATAAAACACTTCTGACCTGAATCATTAACAGTAAATACATCTGAATCTTAGCCAGACCTCTCATGACATAAATACACCTCTTAAAGGCACAGTATCATCGCACTCCCCACATCCCCCCCCCCGCCAGGTACGACTGAAGCTGAGGAGTGGCAGATGGGGAGGATCCTGTCAGAAGCCGGGCGGTGCATCTCCCAGACTGTTCACCTCGCTTTATTTTGCTTCTTTTCTCGCAGCTACACTGGAAGGCGACGGAGAAGAAAGTGCACGACTGTTCCTTTAAAGGGAAGAGCAAAGAGGTGAGGCAGGGTTGATTTGATTTATTATTGTCACGTGTATCGGGACACAGTGAAAAGTATTGTTTCTTGCGCACTCTACAGACAAAGCATACCGTTCATAGAGTACATAGATTTGATTTATTATTGTCACGTGTATCGGGACACAGTGAAAAGTATTGTTTCTTGCGCACTCTACAGACAAAGCATACCGTTCATAGAGTACATAGATTTGATTTATTATTGTCACACGTATTGGGATACAGTGAAAAGTATTGTTTCTTGAGCACTCTACAGACAAAGCATACCGTTCATAGAGTACATAGATTTGATTTATTATTGTCACATGTATTGGGATACAGTGAAAAGTATTGTTTCTTGCGCACTCGACAGACAAAGCATACTGTTCATAGAGAAGGAAAGGAGAGGGTGCAGAATGTAGTGTTACAGTCATAGCTAGGGTGTAGAGAAAGATCAACTTCATGCAAGGAAGGTCCATTCAAAAGTCTGACGGCAGCAGGGAAGAATGACTGTAATTGGCAGAGGGACCTGGGTGTCCTTGTGCACCAGTCGCTGAAGGTAAGCATGCAGGTGCAGCAGGCGGTAAAGAAGGCAAATGGCCTTCATTGCGAGAGGTTTCGAGTACAGGAGCAGCGCTGTGTTGTTGCAATTATACAGGGCCTTGGTGAGGCCACACCGAGAGTGCAGTTTTGGTCTTCTTTTCTGGGGAAGGATGTTCTTGCTCTCGAGGGAGCGCAGCGAAGGTTTACCAGGCTGATTCCGGGGATGGCGGGACTGATGTATGAGGAGAGATTGACCAGGTTAGGATTGTTTTTGCTAGAGTTCAGACGAATGAGGGGGGATCTCATAGAGATTTATAAAATTCTGACAGGACTGGACAGGGTAGATGCAGGGAGGATGTTCCCGATGGTGGGGGGAGTCCAGAACCAGGGGTCACAGTCTGAGGATTCGGGGTAGACCATTTAGGACGGAGATGAGGAGACATTTCTTCACCCAGAGAGCGGTGAGCCTGTGGAATTCATTCCCACAGGAAGTAGTTGATGCTAAAACATTGAATGTATTGAAGAGGCGGCTGGATACAGCACTTGGGGGCGAACAGGATCAAAGGTTATGGGGAGAAAACAGGATTAGGCTATTGAATTGGATGATCAGACATGATGGTGATGAATGGGGGAGCAGCTCAGAGGGCCGAATGGCCTCCTCCTGCTCCTATCTGCTATGTTTCTATGTAAGAAGCTGTTCTTGAGTCGGTTGGTACGTGACCTCAGACTTTTGTATCTTTTTCCTGATGGAAGAAGGTGGAAGAGAGAATGTCCGGGGTGTGTGGGGGGTCCTTGATTATGCCGGCTGCTTTTCCCCGAGGCAGCGGGAAGTGTAGACGGAGTCAATGGATGGGAGGCTGGTTTGCGTGATGGGACTGGGCTACATTCATGACCCTTTTGTAGTTCCTTGCGGTATTGGGCAGAGCAGGAGCCCATACCAAGCTGTGATACAACCAGAAAGAATGCTTTCTATGGTGCATCTAAGCCTCACTTATCGCTCGAGTTATGAGGGCAGCTTGGGGAAATTGGCACTGTTCTCCTTGGAGAGGAGAAGGTGACGAGGGGATTTAATAGAGGCAGTCAGAACTGTGAAGGGTCTGGACAGTGGGAGAAACTGTCGCCACTTGTGTCAAGAAGGAGAGGGGCTCAGATTTAACGTGATTAGTGAGGAATAAACTTGCTGGGCCGCGAGCGGTCAGGGTTAGGAATGACAATGTTGCAGAGGCCGGTTCGATTGGAGCGTAGGAGGCTGAGGGGTGATCTTATAGAGGTCTATAAAATAATGAGGGGCACAGATCAGCGAGATAGTCAATATCTTTTCCCAAAGGTAGGGGAGTCTAAAACTAGAGGGCATAGGTTTAAGGTGAGAGGGGAGAGGGTCCAGAGGGGCAATTTTTTCACACAGAGGGTGGTGAGTGTCTGGAACAAGCTGCCAGAGGCAGTAGTAGAGGCGGGTACAATTTTGTCTTTTAAAAAGTGTTTAGACTGTTACATGGGTAAGACGGGTACAGAGGGATATGGGCCAAATGTGGGCAATTGGGACTAGCTTAGGGGTTTAAAAAAAAGGGCGGCATGGACAAGTTGGGCCGAAGGGCCTGTTTCCATGCTGGAAACCTCCATGACTCTATGACATTCACAAAAGGGAATTAGACTCTTATCCGAAGAAAGGTTAAAAGAACGAGGAAAGGTGCAGCACAGGAACAAGCCCTTCGGCCCTCCAAGCCCGTGCTGATCATGATGCCCGAACAAAACTTAAAAAAAACCCTTCTGCCCTTACTCAGTCCATATCCCCCGATTCCCTCCCTATTCAAGTTTTTAAAGTCTAAAGTGAACGGGATCAAAGGTTACGGGGAGAAAGCAGGATTAGGCTATTGAGTTGGACGATCAGCCATGATGGTGATGAATGGGCGGGAGCAGACTCGAAGGGCCGAATGGACTCCTCCTGCTCCTATCTGCTATGTTTCTACGTTTCTAAGGCTTGGGGTGGAGCCTTCTGGTTCCTCACAGTGTCGCAGGGAGAGAGACGGACTGGCCTTTCTGGGGCTGTAACACCATATAAAACCATGCAGGGTGCGGGAGGGAAGAAAGGGCCGTGAACAGGAGCAACACTGGGGCCTCACTAGGTGAGCAATGGGGTCTGCACCTTGGCTCAGGTCTCAGCGGTTGGATCAGTGAGAGATAGGCTCAGTGATGGCGGGCGGGAATGGGATGGTGGTAATGGGATGGCGGTAATGTGATGGCGGTAATGTGATGGCGGTAATGTGATGGCGGTAGGGGGTGGTATCTTTGGTTGTGTTAGCCTCCTGGAGTTGCTCTTATGAAGCGTCCCTCAAAATGTCCCGATAATGCGCAAGACTCCGAGGCACTCTGGAAGTGTGCCGGCAGCCCCTCCGTTGATCAGACGAGGTCCTACTGACCCCGTAAGGCCACCCCAGCCCTCCCCGAGCTGCCTCTGGTATTCCCCTTCCCGCACCTGAAGGGTCGAGGAGGATCCTGGGATCTACATGGTGGCACAGTGGTCTGGGTGGCACAGTGGTCTGGGCGGCACAGTGGTCTGGGTGGCACAGTGGTCTGGGCGGCACAGTGGTCTGGGCAGCACAGTGGTCTGGGCGGCACAGTGGTCTGGGCGGCACAGTGGTCTGGGTGGCACAGTGGTCTGGGCGGCACAGTGGTCTGGGCGGCTCAGTGGTCTGGGCGGCACAGTGGTCTGGGCGGCACAGTGGTCTGGGCGGCACAGTGGTCTGGGCGGCACAGTGGTCTGGGCGGCACAGTGGTCTGGGCGGCACAGTGGTCTGGGCGGCACAGTGGTCTGGGCGGCACAGTGGTCTGGGCGGCACAGTGGTCTGGGCGGCACAGTGGTCTGGGTGGCACAGTGGTCTGGGCGGCACAGTGGTCTGGGTTCGCACTGCTGCCTCACAGCGCCAGGGACCCGGGTTCGGTTCCCGGCTCGGGTCACTGTCTGTGTGGAGTCTGCACATTCTCCCCGTGTCTGCATGGGTTTCCTCCGGGTGCTCCGGTTTCCTCCCACAGTCCGAAAGACGTGCTGATTAGGTGGATTGGCCATGCTAAATTCTCCCTTGATGTACCCGAACAGGCGCTGGAGTGTGGCGACTAGGGGATTTTCACAGTAACTTCATTGCAGTGTTAATGAATCATAGAATCATAGAATTTATGCAGCACGGTAGCACAGTGGTTAGCACTGCTGCTTCACAGCTCCAGGGACCTGGGTTCGATTCCCGGCTCGGGTCACTGTCTGTGTGGAGTTTGCACATTCTCCTTGTGTCTGCGTGGGTTTCCTCCGGGTGCTCCGGTTTCCTCCCACAGTCCAAAGATGTGCGGGTTAGGTTGATTGGCCGTGCAAAATTGCCCCTTAGTGTCCTGAGATGTGTAGGTTGGCGGGATTAGTGGGTAAATATGTAGGGATATGGGGGTAGGGCCTGGGTGGGATTGTGGTCGGTGCAGACTCGATGGGCCGAATGGCCTCTTTCTGTTCTGTAGGGTTTCTATGATTTCTATGAATCATAGAATCCCTGCAGTGCAGAAGGAGGCCATTTGGCCCATTAAGTCTGTACCAACCACAATCTCACCGAGGTCCTATCCCCATAACCCCATGCATTTACCCTAGCTAGTCCCCCTGACACTAAGGGGCAATTTAGCATGGCCAATCCACCTAACCAACACATCTTTGGACACTAAGGGGCAATTTAGCATGGCCAATCCACCTAACCTACACATCTTTGGACACTAAGGGGCAATTTAGCATGGCCAATCCACCTAACCTACACATCTTTGGACACTAAGGGGCAATTTAGCACGGCCAATCCACCTAACCTGCACATCTTTGGACACTAAGGGACAATTTAGCATGGCCAATCCACCTAACCTGCACATCTTTGGACACTAAGGGGCAATTTAGCATGGCCAATCCCCCGAACCTACACATTTTTGGACACTAAGGGACAATTTAGCATGGCCAATCCCCCTAACCTACACATCTTTGGACTCAGTAAGAAGTCTCACAACACTGGGTTAAAGTCCAACAGGTTTATTTGGTGTCACGAGCTTTCAGAGCGCTGCTCCTTCATCAGGTGAGTGGAACAGCGCTCCGAAAACCCGTGACTCCAAATAAACCTGTTGGACTTTAACCTGGTCAGTTGTGAGACTTCTCACTGTGCCCACCCCAGTCCAATGCCGGCATCTCCACATCATCTTTGGACTGTGGGAGGAAACCGGAGCACCCGGAGGAAACCCACGCGGACACGGGGAGAACGTGCAGACTCTTCACAGACAGTGACCCGAGCTGGGAATCGAACCCGGGTCCCTGGCGCTGTGAGGCAGCAGTGCTAACCCCGCTGTGCCGACTTGTGACTAATAAATAAACTTTACTCAGCTGCACCCTGCTTGGGGACTGGACGTTCTGGGTTAGAGGGCAAAACCTGGCCTCCATAAACACTGTTCATCGTTCTCGATTCAGATTGTGTGAGTGTTGCCAGGTTGTTCCAGAGAGGCAGGAATGCCATCGTCAGATCCCCCGGGAGATAAAGTGGGATTACGGAGCATTTTGCCTACTCCTCCCGCCTCTGTGAATGTACAGACGGACAGAACACTTCAGTCGCATTCATGTTGAGAGGGCTAGAATACAAGAGCAGCCATGTAATTCTGAGGCTGTATAAGCTCTGGTCAGACCTCCATTTGGAGTATTGTGAGCAGTTTTGGGCCCCGTATCTAAGGAAGGATGTGCCGGGCCTTGGAAAGGGTCCAGAGGAGGTTCACAAGAATGATCCCTGGAATGAAGAGCTTGCCGCATGAGGAACGGTTGAGGACTCTGGGTCTGTACTCGTTGGGAGTTTAGAAGGATGAGGGGGGCATCTTATTGAAACTTAGTCCAAAGATGTGCGGGTTAGGTTGATTGGCCAGGTTAAAAATTGCCCCTTAGCGTCCTGGGATCCGTAGGTTAGAGGGATTAGCGGGTAAAATATATGTGGGGGTGGGGCCTGGGTGGGATTGTGGTCGGTGCAGACTCGATGGGCCGAATGGCCTCCTTCTGCACTGTAGGGTTTCTATGTTCTATGATACTGCGAGGCCTGGATAGAGTGGACGTGGAGAGGACGTTTCCACTAGCAGGAAAAACTAGAACCAGAGGGCACAACCTCAGGCTAAAGGGACGATCCTTTAAAACAGAGATGAGGAGGAATTTCTTCAGCCAGAGAGTGGTGAATCTGTGGAACTCTTTGCCGCAGAGGAGGCCGGGTCATTGAGTGTCTTTAAGACAGAGATAGATCGGTTCTTGATTAATAAGGGGATCGGGGGTTATGGGGAAAAGGCAGGAGAACGGGGATGAGAAAAATATCAGCCATGATTGAATGGCGGAGCAGACTCGATGGGCCGAGTGGCCTCATTCTGCTCCTGTGTCTTATGGTCTTATGTTAACACAGGCTTCCTGTTACTCTTCTCCACAGAGAGATTGTTCCAACTTTATTCGTGTCCTGTTACCGGTGAATGAGAGCCACGTTTACACCTGTGGGACCTACGCATTCAGCCCCACCTGTGCCTACATTGTAAGAGCCACATATCTCAAACAGAGCGGCGTCCAACCCACAGAACTCCTGCCAACGCCATACCTGCTCAGTGTTTCCCCATGACCATCTCTCCCTGACTCCCTCTCACTAGTGTGTTGGTCTGCCTCTCTCTACCTGGGCACAGTGCGAAGTCTCATAACACCGGGTTAAAGCCCAGCAGGTTTATTTGGAATCGCGAGCTTTCGGAGCGCCGCTCCTTCATCAGGTGAGCGGAGAGGTAGGTTTCACAAACACGGCCTATAGAGGCCAAGACACAATCGCACGATGATGGTTGGAATGCGAGTCTTTACAGGTGATCAAGTCTTTACAGGTACAGACAGCATTCCAACCATTATCTTGTGTCTTTCCCTCTATACGCCGTGTTTGTGAATCTACCTCTCCGCTCACCTGATAAAGGAGCGGCGCTCCGAAAGCTCGTGATTCCAAATAAACCTGTTGGACTTTAATCCGATGTTTCGAGACCTCTTGCTGTGCCCCACCCCAGTCCAACGCCGGCATCTCCACATCATCTCTCTATTTGACTTTCCCTCTTCCTTCTGCGTGTCTCTCTTTCCCCAGCTCTGTTTCACTGAATCTGTGTGTGCCCCACTGTACGCCGCTTCCTCCTGTGAGTGACTCTCTTTATCCCTCTCCCACTATCTCTCTCTCTCTCTCTCGGTGTTTCAGTGTAAGTGTGTGAGTCGCACTGTACTTTCTGTCTTCCCTCTGTTGCATCACTCTTTCGCTCTCTTACTGTGCGTGTGTGTGTGCGCACGTGTGTGTGTGCACGTGTGTGTGTGCACACGTGTGTGTGCGCACGTGTGTGTGTGCACGTGTGTGTGTGCACGTGTGTGTGTGCACACGTGTGTGTGCGCACGTGTGTGCGCGCACGTGTGTGTGTGCGCACGTGTGTGTGTGCGCACGTGTGTGTGTGCGCACGTGTGTGTGTGCACGTGTGTGTGTGCACGTGTGTGTGTGCGCACGTGTGTGTGTGCACATGTGTGTGTGCACGTGTGTGCGCGCACGTGTGTGTGCGCACGTGTGTGTGCGCACGTGTGTGCGCGCACATGTGTGTGTGCACACGTGTGTGTGTGCGCACGTGTGTGTGTGCACGTGTGTGCGCACGTGTGTGCGCACGTGTGTGTGTGCACGTGTGTGTGTGCACGTGTGTGTGTGCGCACGTGTGTGTGTGCACATGTGTGTGCGCACGTGTGTGTGCGCACGTGT